>NC_140990.1:349320975-349496962 GCF_052327205.1 Somniosus microcephalus | reverse complement strand
TGTCGATATAGAGGGGAGTGTCGATATAGAGGGGAGTGTCGATGTAGAGGGGAGTGTCGATATAGAGAGGAGTGTCGATATAGAGGAGAGTGTCGATATAGAGGAGAGTGTCGATATAGAGAGGAGTGTCGATATAGAGGAGAGTGTCGATATAGAGGGGAGTGTCGATATAGAGGAGAGTGTCAATATAGAGGAGAGTGTCGATATAGAGAGGAGTGTCGATATAGAGGGGAGTGTCGATATAGAGGGGAGTGTCGATATAGAGGAGAGTGTCGATATAGAGGAGAGTGTCGATATACAGGGGAGTGTCGATATAGAGGGGAGTGTCGATATAGAGGAGAGTGTCGATAAAGAGGAGAGTGTCGATATAGAGGGGAGTGTCGATATAGAGGGGAGTGTCGATATAGAGGAGAGTGTCGATATAGAGGAGAGTGTCGATATAGAGGAGAGTGTCGATATAGAGGGGAGTGTCGTAATAGAGGGTTGTGTCGATATAGAGGGGAGTGTCGATATAGAGGAGAGTGTCGATATAGAGGAGAGTGTCGATATAGAGGAGAGTGTCGATATAGAGGGGAGTGTCCATATAGAGGAGAGTGTCGATATAGAGGAGAGTGTCGACATAGAGGGAAGTGTCGATACAGAGGAGAGTATCGATATAGAGGAGAGTGTCGATATAGAGGAGAGTGTCGATATAGAGGAGAGTGTCGATATAGAGGAGAGTGTCGATATAGAGGAGAGTATCGATATAGAGGGGAGTGTCGATATAGAGGAGTGTGTCGATATAGAGGAGAGTGTCGATATAGAGGGGAGTGTCGATATAGAGGGGAGTGTCGATAAAGAGGGGAGTGTCGATATAGAGGAGAGTGTCGATATAGAGGAGAGTGTCGATATAGAGGGGAGTGTCGATATAGAGGGGAGTGTCGATATAGAGGGGAG
Organism: Somniosus microcephalus; assembly: GCF_052327205.1. Taxonomy (NCBI): domain Eukaryota; kingdom Metazoa; phylum Chordata; class Chondrichthyes; order Squaliformes; family Somniosidae; genus Somniosus; species Somniosus microcephalus. Next base: position 349,496,026 of record NC_140990.1, on the reverse strand, counting down.
TGTCGATATAGAGGAGAGTGTCGATATAGAGGAGAGTGTCGATATAGAGGAGAGTGTCGATATAGAGGAGAGTGTCGATATAGAGGAGAGTGTCGATATAGAGGGGTGTGTCGATATAGAGGAGAGTGTCGATATAGAGGAGAGTGTGGATATAGAGGAGAGTGTCGATATAGAGGAGAGTGTGGATATAGAGGAGAGTGTCGATATAGAGGAGAGTGTCGATATAGAGGAGCGTGTCGATATAGAGGAGAGTGTCGATATAGAGGAGACTGTCGATATAGAGGAGAGTGTCGATATAGAGGGGTGTGTCGATATAGAGGAGAGTGTCGATATAGAGGAGAGTGTGGATATAGAGGAGAGTGTCGATATAGAGGAGAGTGTGGATATAGAGGAGAGTGTCGATATAGAGGAGAGTGTCGATATAGAGGAGCGTGTCGAGATAGAGGAGAGTATCGATATAGAGGGGAGTGTTGATATAGAGGGGAGTGTCGATATAGAGGAGAGTGTCGATATAGAGGAGAGTGTCGATATAGAGGAGAGTGTCGATATAGAGGAGACTGTCGATATAGAGGAGAGTGTCGATATAGAGGGGAGTGTCGATATAGAGGAGCGTGTCGATACAGAGGGGAGTGTCGATATAGAGGGGAGTGTCGATATAGAGGGGAGTGTCGATATAGAGGAGAGTGTCGATATAGAGGGGCGTGTCGCTATAGAGGGGAGTGTCGATATAGAGGAGACTGTCGATATAGAGGAGAGTGTCGATATAGAGGAGAGGGTCGATATAGAGGGGAGTTTCGATATAGAGAGGAGTGTTGATATAGAGGAGTGTCGATATAGAGGGGAGTGTCGATATAGAGGAGAGTGTCGATATAGAGGAGAGTGTCGATATAGAGGGGAGTGTCGATATAGAGGGGAGTGTCGATAGAGAGGAGAGTGTCGATATAGAGGGGAGTGTCGATATAGAGGGGAGTGTCGATATAGAGGAGAGTGTCGATACAGAGGAGAGTGTCGATATAGAGGAGAGTGTCGATATAGAGGGGAGTGTCGATATAGAGGGGAGTGTCGATATAGAGGAGAGTGTCGATATAGAGGAGAGTTTCGATATAGAGGGGATTGTCGATATTGAGGGGAGTGTCGATATAGAGGAGAGTGTCGATATAGAGGGGAGTGTCGATATAGAGGGGAGTGTCGATACAGAGGAAAGTGTCGATATAGAGGGGAGTGTCGATATAGAGGGGAGTGTCGATATAGAGGAGAGTGTCGATATAGAGGAGAGTGTCGATATAGAGGAGAGTGTCGATATAGAGGAGAGTGTCGATATAGAGGAGAGTATCGATATAGAGGGGATTGTCGATATTGAGGGGAGTGTCGATATAGAGGAGAGTGTCGATATAGAGGGGAGTGTCGATATAGAGGGGAGTGTCGATATAGAGGAGAGTGTCGATATAGAGGGGAGTGTCGATATAGAGGAGAGTGTCGATATAGAGGAGAATGTCGATATAGAGGGGAGTGTCGATATAGAGGAGAGTGTCGATATAGAGGAGAGTTTCGATATAGAGGGGATTGTCGATATTGAGGGGAGTGTCGATATAGAGGAGAGTGTCGATATAGAGGGGAGTGTCGATATAGAGGGGAGTGTCGATACAGAGGAGAGTGTCGATATAGAGGGGAGTGTCGATATAGAGGGGAGTGTCGATATAGAGGAGAGTGTCGATATAGAGGAGAGTGTCGATATAGAGGAGAGTGTCGATATAGAGGAGAGTGTCGATATAGAGGAGAGTATCGATATAGAGGGGATTGTCGATATTGAGGGGAGTGTCGATATAGAGGAGAGTGTCGATATAGAGGGGAGTGTCGATATAGAGGGGAGTGTCGATATAGAGGAGAGTGTCGATATAGAGGGGAGTGTCGATATAGAGGAGAGTGTCGATATAGAGGAGAATGTCGATATAGAGGAGAGTATCGATAAAGAGGAGAGTGTCGATATAGAGGGGAGTGTCGATATAGAGGGGAGTGTCGATATAGAGGAGAGTGTCGATATAGAGGAGAGTGTCGATATAGAGGAGAGTGTCGATATAGAGGGGAGTGTCGTAATAGAGGGTTGTGTCGATATATAGGGGAGTGTCGATATAGAGGAGAGTGTCGATATAGAGGAGAGTGTCGATATAGAGGAGAGTGTCGATATAGAGGGGAGTGTCCATATAGAGGAGAGTGTCGTAATAGAGGAGAGTGTCGACATAGAGGGAAGTGTCGATACAGAGGAGAGTGTCGATATAGAGGAGAGTGTCGATATAGAGGAGAGTGTCGATATAGAGGAGAGTGTCGATATAGAGGAGAGTATCGATATAGAGGGGAGTGTCGATATAGAGGAGAGTGTCGATATAGAGGAGAGTGTCGATATAGAGGGGAGTGTCGATATAGAGGGGAGTGTCGATAAAGAGGGGAGTGTCGATATAGAGGAGAGTGTCGATATAGAGGAGAGTGTCGATATAGAGGGGAGTGTCGATATAGAGGGGAGTGTCGATATAGAGGGGAGTGTCGATATAGAGGAGAGTGTCGATATAGAGGAGAGTGTCGATATAGAGGAGAGTGTCGATATAGAGGAGAGTGTCGATATAGAGGAGAGTGTCGATATAGAGGGGTGTGTCGATATAGAGGAGAGTGTCGATATAGAGGAGAGTGTGGATATAGAGGAGAGTGTCGATATAGAGGAGAGTGTGGATATAGAGGAGAGTGTCGATATAGAGGAGAGTGTCGATATAGAGGAGAGTGTCGATATAGAGGGGTGTGTCGATATAGAGGAGAGTGTCGATATAGAGGAGAGTGTGGATATAGAGGAGAGTGTCGATATAGAGGAGAGTGTGGATATAGAGGAGAGTGTCGATATAGAGGAGAGTGTCGATATAGAGGAGCGTGTCGAGATAGAGGAGAGTATCGATATAGAGGGGAGTGTTGATATAGAGGGGAGTGTCGATATAGAGGAGAGTGTCGATATAGAGGAGAGTGTCGATATAGAGGAGAGTGTCGATATAGAGGAGACTGTCGATATAGAGGAGAGTGTCGATATAGAGGGGAGTGTCGATATAGAGGGGAGTGTCGATATAGAGGAGAGTGTCGATATAGAGGGGAGTGTCGATATAGAGGGGAGTGTCGATATAGAGGAGACTGTCGATATAGAGGAGAGTGTCGATATAGAGGAGAGTGTCGATATAGAGGAGCGTGTCGATACAGAGGGGAGTGTCGATATAGAGGGGAGTGTCGATATAGAGGGGAGTGTCGATATAGAGGAGAGTGTCGATATAGAGGGGCGTGTCGCTATAGAGGGGAGTGTCGATACAGAGGAGACTGTCGATATAGAGGAGAGTGTCGATATAGAGGAGAGTGGCGATATAGAGGGGAGTTTCGATATAGAGAGGAGTGTTGATATAGAGGAGTGTCGATATAGAGGGGAGTGTCGATATAGAGGAGAGTGTCGATATAGAGGAGAGTGTCGATATAGAGGGGAGTGTCGATATAGAGGGGAGTGTCGATAGAGAGGAGAGTGTCGATATAGAGAGGAGTGTCGATATAGAGGGGAGTGTCGATATAGAGGAGAGTGTCGATACAGAGGAGAGTGTCGATATAGAGGAGAGTGTCGATATAGAGGGGAGTGTCGATATAGAGGGGAGTGTCGATATAGAGGAGAGTGTCGATATAGAGGAGAGTTTCGATATAGAGGGGATTGTCGATATTGAGGGGAGTGTCGATATAGAGGAGAGTGTCGATATAGAGGGGAGTGTCGATATAGAGGGGAGTGTCGATACAGAGGAGAGTGTCGATATAGAGGGGAGTGTCGATATAGAGGGGAGTGTCGATATAGAGGAGAGTGTCGATATAGAGGAGAGTGTCGATATAGAGGAGAGTGTCGATATAGAGGAGAGTGTCGATATAGAGGAGAGTATCGATATAGAGGGGATTGTCGATATTGAGGGGAGTGTCGATATAGAGGAGAGTGTCGATATAGAGGGGAGTGTCGATATAGAGGGGAGTGTCGATATAGAGGAGAGTGTCGATATAGAGGGGAGTGTCGATATAGAGGAGAGTGTCGATATAGAGGAGAATGTCGATATAGAGGAGAGTATCGATATAGAGGGGAGTGTCAACATAGAGGAGAGTTTCGATATAGAGGAGAGTGTCGATATAGAGGAGAATGTCGATATAGAGGGGAGTGTTGATATAGAGGAGAGTGTCGATATAGAGGAGAGTGTCGATATAGAGGGGAGTGTCGATATAGAGGGGAGTGTCGATATAGAGGGGAGTGTCGATATAGAGGAGAGTGTCGATATAGAGGGGAGTGTCGATATAGAGGGGAGTGTCGATATAGAGGAGAGTGTCGATATAGAGGGGAGTGTCGATATAGAGGAGGGTGTCGATATAGAGGAGAGTATCGATATAGAGGATAGTGTCGACATAGAGGAAAGTTTCGATATAGAGGAGAGTGTCGATATCGAGGAGAGTGTCGATATAGAGGTGAGTGTCGATATAGAGGAGAGTGTCGATATAGAGGGGAGTGTCGATATAGAGGGGAGTGTCGATATAGAGGGCAGTGTCGATATAGAGGGGAGAGTCGATATAGAGGGGAGTGTCGATATAGAGGAGAGTGTCGATACAGAGGAGAGTATCGATATAGAGAGGAGTGTCGATATAGAGGGGAGTGTCGATATAGAGGAGAGTGTCGATATAGAGGGGAGTGTCGATATAGAGGAGAGTGTCGATATAGAGGGGAGTGTCGATATAGAGGGGAGTGTCGATGTAGAGGGGAGTGTCGATATAGAGAGGAGTGTCGATATAGAGGAGAGTGTCGATATAGAGGAGAGTGTCGATATAGAGAGGAGTGTCGATATAGAGGAGAGTGTCGATATAGAGGGGAGTGTCGATATAGAGGAGAGTGTCAATATAGAGGAGAGTGTCGATATAGAGAGGAGTGTCGATATAGAGGGGAGTGTCGATATAGAGGGGAGTGTCGATATAGAGGAGAGTGTCGATATAGAGGAGAGTGTCGATATACAGGGGAGTGTCGATATAGAGGGGAGTGTCGATATAGAGGAGAGTGTCGATAAAGAGGAGAGTGTCGATATAGAGGGGAGTGTCGATATAGAGGGGAGTGTCGATATAGAGGAGAGTGTCGATATAGAGGAGAGTGTCGATATAGAGGAGAGTGTCGATATAGAGGGGAGTGTCGTAATAGAGGGGTGTGTCGATATAGAGGGGAGTGTCGATATAGAGGAGAGTGTCGATATAGAGGAGAGTGTCGATATAGAGGAGAGTGTCGATATAGAGGGGAGTTTCCATATAGAGGAGAGTGTCGATATAGAGGAGAGTGTCGATATAGAGGGGAGTGTCGATACAGAGGAGAGTGTCGATATAGAGGAGAGTGTCGATATAGAGGAGAGTGTCGATATAGAGGAGAGTGTCGATATAGAGGAGAGTATCGATATAGAGGGGAGTGTCGATATAGAGGAGAGTGTCGATATAGAGGAGAGTGTCGATATAGAGGGGAGTGTCGATATAGAGGGGAGTGTCGATAAAGAGGGGAGTGTCGATATAGAGGAGAGTGTCGATATAGAGGAGAGTGTCGATATAGAGGGGAGTGTCGATATAGAGGGGAGTGTCGATATAGAGGGGAGTGTCGATATAGAGGAGAGTGTCGATATAGAGGAGAGTGTCGATATAGAGGAGAGTGTCGATATAGAGGAGAGTGTCGATATAGAGGGGTGTGTCGATATAGAGGAGAGTGTCGATATAGAGGAGAGTGTGGATATAGAGGAGAGTGTCGATATAGAGGAGAGTGTGGATATAGAGGAGAGTGTCGATATAGAGGAGAGTGTCGATATAGAGGAGCGTGTCGATATAGAGGAGAGTGTCGATATAGAGGAGACTGTCGATATAGAGGAGAGTGTCGATATAGAGGGGTGTGTCGATATAGAGGAGAGTGTCGATATAGAGGAGAGTGTGGATATAGAGGAGAGTGTCGATATAGAGGAGAGTGTGGATATAGAGGAGAGTGTCGATATAGAGGAGAGTGTCGATATAGAGGAGCGTGTCGAGATAGAGGAGAGTATCGATATAGAGGGGAGTGTTGATATAGAGGGGAGTGTCGATATAGAGGAGAGTGTCGATATAGAGGAGAGTGTCGATATAGAGGAGAGTGTCGATATAGAGGAGACTGTCGATATAGAGGAGAGTGTCGATATAGAGGGGAGTGTCGATATAGAGGAGCGTGTCGATACAGAGGGGAGTGTCGATACAGAGGGGAGTGTCGATACAGAGGGGAGTGTCGATATAGAGGGGAGTGTCAATATAGAGGGGAGTGTCGATATAGAGGGGAGTGTCGATAAAGAGGGGAGTGTCGATATAGAGGGGAGTGTCGATATAGAGGAGAGTGTCGATATAGAGGAGAGTGTCGATATAGAGGAGAGTGTCGATATAGAGGGGAGTGTCGATATAGAGGAGAGTGTCGATATAGAGGAGAGTGTCGATATAGAGGGGAGTGTCGATATAGAGGAGAGTGTCGATATAGAGGGGAGTGTCGATAAAGAGGGGAGTGTCGATATAGAGGAGAGTGTCGATATAGAGGAGAGTGTCGATAAAGAGGGGAGTGTCGATATAGAGGGGAGTGTCGATATAGAGGGGAGTGTCGATAAAGAGGGGAGTGTCGATATAGAGGAGAGTGTCGATATAGAGGAGAGTGTCGATATAGAGGGGAGTGTCGATATAGAGGGGAGTGTCGATATAGAGGGGAGTGTCGATATAGAGGGGAGTGTCGATATAGAGGAGAGTGTCGATATAGAGGAGAGAGTCGATATAGAGGAGAGTGTCGATATAGAGGGGTGTGTCGATATAGAGGAGAGTGTCGATATAGAGGAGAGTGTGGATATAGAGGAGAGTGTCGATATAGAGGAGAGTGTCGATATAGAGGAGAGTGTCGATATAGAGGAGAGTGTCGATATAGAGGAGCGTGTCGATATAGAGGAGAGTGTCGATATAGAGGAGACTGTCGATATAGAGGAGAGTGTCGATATAGAGGGGTGTGTCGATATAGAGGAGAGTGTGGATATAGAGGAGAGTGTGGATATAGAGGAGAGTGTCGATATAGAGGAGAGTGTGGATATAGAGGAGAGTGTCGATATAGAGGAGAGTGTCGATATAGAGGAGCGTGTCGAGATAGAGGAGAGTATCGATATAGAGGGGAGTGTTGATATAGAGGGGAGTGTCGATATAGAGGAGAGTGTCGATATAGAGGAGAGTGTCGATATAGAGGAGAGTGTCGATATAGAGGAGACTGTCGATATAGAGGAGAGTGTCGATATAGAGGGGAGTGTCGATATAGAGGAGCGTGTCGATACAGAGGGGAGTGTCGATACAGAGGGGAGTGTCGATACAGAGGGGAGTGTCGATATAGAGGGGAGTGTCAATATAGAGGGGAGTGTCGATATAGAGGGGAGTGTCGATAAAGAGGGGAGTGTCGATATAGAGGGGAGTGTCGATATAGAGGAGAGTGTCGATATAGAGGAGAGTGTCGATATAGAGGAGAGTGTCGATATAGAGGGGAGTGTCGATATAGAGGAGAGTGTCGATATAGAGGGGAGTGTCGAAATAGAGGGGAGTGTCGATATAGAGGGGAGTGTCGATATAGAGGGGAGTGTCGATATAAAGGGGAGTGTCGTAATAGAGGGTTGTGTCGATATAGAGGGGAGTGTCGATATAGAGGAGAGTGTCGATATAGAGGAGAGTGTCGATATAGAGGAGAGTGTCGATATAGAGGGGAGTGTCCATATAGAGGAGAGTGTCGATATAGAGGAGAGTGTCGACATAGAGGGAAGTGTCGATACAGAGGAGAGTGTCGATATAGAGGAGAGTGTCGATATAGAGGAGAGTGTCGATATAGAGGAGAGTGTCGATATAGAGGAGAGTGTCGATATAGAGGAGAGTATCGATATAGAGGGGAGTGTCGATATAGAGGAGAGTGTCGATATAGAGGAGAGTGTCGATATAGAGGGGAGTGTCGATATAGAGGGGAGTGTCGATAAAGAGGGGAGTGTCGATATAGAGGAGAGTGTCGATATAGAGGGGAGTGTCGATATAGAGGGGAGTGTCGATATAGAGGGGAGTGTCGATATAGAGGAGAGTGTCGATATAGAGGAGAGTGTCGATATAGAGGAGAGTGTCGATATAGAGGAGAGTGTCGATATAGAGGAGAGTGTCGATATAGAGGGGTGTGTCGATATAGAGGAGAGTGTCGATATAGAGGAGAGTGTGGATATAGAGGAGAGTGTCGATATAGAGGAGAGTGTGGATATAGAGGAGAGTGTCGATATAGAGGAGAGTGTCGATATAGAGGAGCGTGTCGATATAGAGGAGAGTGTCGATATAGAGGAGACTGTCGATATAGAGGAGAGTGTCGATATAGAGGGGTGTGTCGATATAGAGGAGAGTGTCGATATAGAGGAGAGTGTGGATATAGAGGAGAGTGTCGATATAGAGGAGAGTGTGGATATAGAGGAGAGTGTCGATATAGAGGAGAGTGTCGATATAGAGGAGCGTGTCGAGATAGAGGAGAGTATCGATATAGAGGGGAGTGTTGATATAGAGGGGAGTGTCGATATAGAGGAGAGTGTCGATATAGAGGAGAGTGTCGATATAGAGGAGAGTGTCGATATAGAGGAGACTGTCGATATAGAGGAGAGTGTCGATATAGAGGGGAGTGTCGATATAGAGGAGCGTGTCGATACAGAGGGGAGTGTCGATATAGAGGGGAGTGTCGATATAGAGGGGAGTGTCGATATAGAGGAGAGTGTCGATATAGAGGGGCGTGTCGCTATAGAGGGGAGTGTCGATATAGAGGAGACTGTCGATATAGAGGAGAGTGTCGATATAGAGGAGAGTGTCGATATAGAGGGGAGTTTCGATATAGAGAGGAGTGTTGATATAGAGGAGTGTCGATATAGAGGGGAGTGTCGATATAGAGGAGAGTGTCGATATAGAGGAGAGTGTCGATATAGAGGGGAGTGTCGATATAGAGGGGAGTGTCGATAGAGAGGAGAGTGTCGATATAGAGGGGAGTGTCGATATAGAGGGGAGTGTCGATATAGAGGAGAGTGTCGATACAGAGGAGAGTGTCGATATAGAGGAGAGTGTCGATATAGAGGGGAGTGTCGATATAGAGGGGAGTGTCGATATAGAGGAGAGTGTCGATATAGAGGAGAGTTTCGATATAGAGGGGATTGTCGATATTGAGGGGAGTGTCGATATAGAGGAGAGTGTCGATATAGAGGGGAGTGTCGATATAGAGGGGAGTGTCGATACAGAGGAAAGTGTCGATATAGAGGGGAGTGTCGATATAGAGGGGAGTGTCGATATAGAGGAGAGTGTCGATATAGAGGAGAGTGTCGATATAGAGGAGAGTGTCGATATAGAGGAGAGTGTCGATATAGAGGAGAGTATCGATATAGAGGGGATTGTCGATATTGAGGGGAGTGTCGATATAGAGGAGAGTGTCGATATAGAGGGGAGTGTCGATATAGAGGGGAGTGTCGATATAGAGGAGAGTGTCGATATAGAGGGGAGTGTCGATATAGAGGAGAGTGTCGATATAGAGGAGAATGTCGATATAGAGGGGAGTGTCGATATAGAGGAGAGTGTCGATATAGAGGAGAGTTTCGATATAGAGGGGATTGTCGATATTGAGGGGAGTGTCGATATAGAGGAGAGTGTCGATATAGAGGGGAGTGTCGATATAGAGGAGAGTGTCGATATAGAGGAGAGTGTCGATATAGAGGGGAGTTTCGATATAGAGAGGAGTGTTGATATAGAGGAGTGTCGATATAGAGGGGAGTGTCGATATAGAGGAGAGTGTCGATATAGAGGAGAGTGTCGATATAGAGGGGAGTGTCGATATAGAGGGGAGTGTCGATAGAGAGGAGAGTGTCGATATAGAGGGGAGTGTCGATATAGAGGGGAGTGTCGATATAGAGGAGAGTGTCGATACAGAGGAGAGTGTCGATATAGAGGAGAGTGTCGATATAGAGGGGAGTGTCGATATAGAGGGGAGTGTCGATATAGAGGAGAGTGTCGATATAGAGGAGAGTTTCGATATAGAGGGGATTGTCGATATTGAGGGGAGTGTCGATATAGAGGAGAGTGTCGATATAGAGGGGAGTGTCGATATAGAGGGGAGTGTCGATACAGAGGAAAGTGTCGATATAGAGGGGAGTGTCGATATAGAGGGGAGTGTCGATATAGAGGAGAGTGTCGATATAGAGGAGAGTGTCGATATAGAGGAGAGTGTCGATATAGAGGAGAGTGTCGATATAGAGGAGAGTATCGATATAGAGGGGATTGTCGATATTGAGGGGAGTGTCGATATAGAGGAGAGTGTCGATATAGAGGGGAGTGTCGATATAGAGGGGAGTGTCGATATAGAGGAGAGTGTCGATATAGAGGGGAGTGTCGATATAGAGGAGAGTGTCGATATAGAGGAGAATGTCGATATAGAGGGGAGTGTCGATATAGAGGAGAGTGTCGATATAGAGGAGAGTTTCGATATAGAGGGGATTGTCGATATTGAGGGGAGTGTCGATATAGAGGAGAGTGTCGATATAGAGGGGAGTGTCGATATAGAGGGGAGTGTCGATACAGAGGAGAGTGTCGATATAGAGGGGAGTGTCGATATAGAGGGGAGTGTCGATATAGAGGAGAGTGTCGATATAGAGGAGAGTGTCGATATAGAGGAGAGTGTCGATATAGAGGAGAGTGTCGATATAGAGGAGAGTATCGATATAGAGGGGATTGTCGATATTGAGGGGAGTGTCGATATAGAGGAGAGTGTCGATATAGAGGGGAGTGTCGATATAGAGGGGAGTGTCGATATAGAGGAGAGTGTCGATATAGAGGGGAGTGTCGATATAGAGGAGAGTGTCGATATAGAGGAGAATGTCGATATAGAGGAGAGTATCGATAAAGAGGAGAGAGTCGATATAGAGGGGAGTGTCGATATAGAGGGGAGTGTCGATATAGAGGAGAGTGTCGATATAGAGGAGAGTGTCGATATAGAGGAGAGTGTCGATATAGAGGGGAGTGTCGTAATAGAGGGTTGTGTCGATATAGAGGGGAGTGTCGATATAGAGGAGAGTGTCGATATAGAGGAGAGTGTCGATATAGAGGAGAGTGTCGATATAGAGGGGAGTGTCCATATAGAGGAGAGTGTCGTAATAGAGGAGAGTGTCGACATAGAGGGAAGTGTCGATACAGAGGAGAGTGTCGATATAGAGGAGAGTGTCGATATAGAGGAGAGTGTCGATATAGAGGAGAGTGTCGATATAGAGGAGAGTGTCGATATAGAGGAGAGTATCGATATAGAGGGGAGTGTCGATATAGAGGAGAGTGTCGATATAGAGGAGAGTGTCGATATAGAGGGGAGTGTCGATATAGAGGGGAGTGTCGATAAAGAGGGGAGTGTCGATATAGAGGAGAGTGTCGATATAGAGGAGAGTGTCGATATAGAGGGGAGTGTCGATATAGAGGGGAGTGTCGATATAGAGGGGAGTGTCGATATAGAGGAGAGTGTCGATATAGAGGAGAGTGTCGATATAGAGGAGAGTGTCGATATAGAGGAGAGTGTCGATATAGAGGAGAGTGTCGATATAGAGGGGTGTGTCGATATAGAGGAGAGTGTCGATATAGAGGAGAGTGTGGATATAGAGGAGAGTGTCGATATAGAGGAGAGTGTGGATATAGAGGAGAGTGTCGATATAGAGGAGAGTGTCGATATAGAGGAGAGTGTCGATATAGAGGGGTGTGTCGATATAGAGGAGAGTGTCGATATAGAGGAGAGTGTGGATATAGAGGAGAGTGTCGATATAGAGGAGAGTGTGGATATAGAGGAGAGTGTCGATATAGAGGAGAGTGTCGATATAGAGGAGCGTGTCGAGATAGAGGAGAGTATCGATATAGAGGGGAGTGTTGATATAGAGGGGAGTGTCGATATAGAGGAGAGTGTCGATATAGAGGAGAGTGTCGATATAGAGGAGAGTGTCGATATAGAGGAGACTGTCGATATAGAGGAGAGTGTCGATATAGAGGGGAGTGTCGATATAGAGGGGAGTGTCGATATAGAGGAGAGTGTCGATATAGAGGGGAGTGTCGATATAGAGGGGAGTGTCGATATAGAGGAGACTGTCGATATAGAGGAGAGTGTCGATATAGAGGAGAGTGTCGATATAGAGGAGCGTGTCGATACAGAGGGGAGTGTCGATATAGAGGGGAGTGTCGATATAGAGGGGAGTGTCGATATAGAGGAGAGTGTCGATATAGAGGGGCGTGTCGCTATAGAGGGGAGTGTCGATATAGAGGAGACTGTCGATATAGAGGAGAGTGTCGATATAGAGGAGAGTGGCGATATAGAGGGGAGTTTCGATATAGAGAGGAGTGTTGATATAGAGGAGTGTCGATATAGAGGGGAGTGTCGATATAGAGGAGAGTGTCGATATAGAGGAGAGTGTCGATATAGAGGGGAGTGTCGATATAGAGGGGAGTGTCGATAGAGAGGAGAGTGTCGATATAGAGAGGAGTGTCGATATAGAGGGGAGTGTCGATATAGAGGAGAGTGTCGATACAGAGGAGAGTGTCGATATAGAGGAGAGTGTCGATATAGAGGGGAGTGTCGATATAGAGGGGAGTGTCGATATAGAGGAGAGTGTCGATATAGAGGAGAGTTTCGATATAGAGGGGATTGTCGATATTGAGGGGAGTGTCGATATAGAGGAGAGTGTCGATATAGAGGGGAGTGTCGATATAGAGGGGAGTGTCGATACAGAGGAGAGTGTCGATATAGAGGGGAGTGTCGATATAGAGGGGAGTGTCGATATAGAGGAGAGTGTCGATATAGAGGAGAGTGTCGATATAGAGGAGAGTGTCGATATAGAGGAGAGTGTCGATATAGAGGAGAGTATCGATATAGAGGGGATTGTCGATATTGAGGGGAGTGTCGATATAGAGGAGAGTGTCGATATAGAGGGGAGTGTCGATATAGAGGGGAGTGTCGATATAGAGGAGAGTGTCGATATAGAGGGGAGTGTCGATATAGAGGAGAGTGTCGATATAGAGGAGAATGTCGATATAGAGGAGAGTATCGATATAGAGGGGAGTGTCAACATAGAGGAGAGTTTCGATATAGAGGAGAGTGTCGATATAGAGGAGAATGTCGATATAGAGGGGAGTGTCGATATAGAGGAGAGTGTCGATATAGAGGAGAGTGTCGATATAGAGGGGAGTGTCGATATAGAGGGGAGTGTCGATATAGAGGGGAGTGTCGATATAGAGGAGAGTGTCGATATAGAGGGGAGTGTCGATATAGAGGGGAGTGTCGATATAGAGGAGAGTGTCGATATAGAGGGGAGTGTCGATATAGAGGAGAGTGTCGATATAGAGGAGGGTGTCGATATAGAGGAGAGTATCGATATAGAGGATAGTGTCGACATAGAGGAAAGTTTCGATATAGAGGAGAGTGTCGATATCGAGGAGAGTGTCGATATAGAGGTGAGTGTCGATATAGAGGAGAGTGTCGATATAGAGGGGAGTGTGGATATAGAGGAGAGTGTCGATATAGAGGAGAGTGTGGATATAGAGGAGAGTGTCGATATAGAGGAGAGTGTCGATATAGAGGAGCGTGTCGATATAGAGGAGAGTGTCGATATAGAGGAGACTGTCGATATAGAGGAGAGTGTCGATATAGAGGAGAGTGTCGATATAGAGGAGAGTGTCGATATAGAGGAGAGTGTCGATATAGAGGAGAGTATCGATATAGAGGGGATTGTCGATATTGAGGGGAGTGTCGATATAGAGGAGAGTGTCGATATAGAGGGGAGTGTCGATATAGAGGGGAGTGTCGATATAGAGGAGAGTGTCGATATAGAGGGGAGTGTCGATATAGAGGAGAGTGTCGATATAGAGGAGAATGTCGATATAGAGGAGAGTATCGATATAGAGGGGAGTGTCAACATAGAGGAGAGTTTCGATATAGAGGAGAGTGTCGATATAGAGGAGAATGTCGATATAGAGGGGAGTGTCGATATAGAGGAGAGTGTCGATATAGAGGAGAGTGTCGATATAGAGGGGAGTGTCGATATAGAGGGGAGTGTCGATATAGAGGGGAGTGTCGATATAGAGGAGAGTGTCGATATAGAGGGGAGTGTCGATATAGAGGGGAGTGTCGATATAGAGGAGAGTGTCGATATAGAGGGGAGTGTCGATATAGAGGAGAGTGTCGATATAGAGGAGGGTGTCGATATAGAGGAGAGTATCGATATAGAGGATAGTGTCGACATAGAGGAAAGTTTCGATATAGAGGAGAGTGTCGATATCGAGGAGAGTGTCGATATAGAGGTGAGTGTCGATATAGAGGAGAGTGTCGATATAGAGGGGAGTGTCGATATAGAGGGGAGTGTCGATATAGAGGGCAGTGTCGATATAGAGGGGAGAGTCGATATAGAGGGGAGTGTCGATATAGAGGAGAGTGTCGATACAGAGGAGAGTATCGATATAGAGGGGAGTGTCGATATAGAGGGGAGTGTCGATATAGAGGAGAGTGTCGATATAGAGGGGAGTGTCGATATAGAGGAGAGTGTCGATATAGAGGGGAGTGTCGATATAGAGGGGAGTGTCGATGTAGAGGGGAGTGTCGATATAGAGAGGAGTGTCGATATAGAGGAGAGTGTCGATATAGAGGAGAGTGTCGATATAGAGAGGAGTGTCGATATAGAGGAGAGTGTCGATATAGAGGGGAGTGTCGATATAGAGGAGAGTGTCAATATAGAGGAGAGTGTCGATATAGAGAGGAGTGTCGATATAGAGGGGAGTGTCGATATAGAGGGGAGTGTCGATATAGAGGAGAGTGTCGATATAGAGGAGAGTGTCGATATACAGGGGAGTGTCGATATAGAGGGGAGTGTCGATATAGAGGAGAGTGTCGATAAAGAGGAGAGTGTCGATATAGAGGGGAGTGTCGATATAGAGGGGAGTGTCGATATAGAGGAGAGTGTCGATATAGAGGAGAGTGTCGATATAGAGGAGAGTGTCGATATAGAGGGGAGTGTCGTAATAGAGGGGTGTTTCGATATAGAGGGGAGTGTCGATATAGAGGAGAGTGTCGATATAGAGGAGAGTGTCGATATAGAGGAGAGTGTCGATATAGAGGGGAGTGTCCATATAGAGGAGAGTGTCGATATAGAGGAGAGTGTCGATATAGAGGGGAGTGTCGATACAGAGGAGAGTGTCGATATAGAGGAGAGTGTCGATATAGAGGAGAGTGTCGATATAGAGGAGAGTGTCGATATAGAGGAGAGTGTCGATATAGAGGAGAGTATCGATATAGAGGGGAGTGTCGATATAGAGGAGAGTGTCGATATAGAGGAGAGTGTCGATATAGAGGGGAGTGTCGATATAGAGGGGAGTGTCGATAAAGAGGGGAGTGTCGATATAGAGGAGAGTGTCGATATAGAGGAGAGTGTCGATATAGAGGGGAGTGTCGATATAGAGGGGAGTGTCGATATAGAGGGGAGTGTCGATATAGAGGAGAGTGTCGATATAGAGGAGAGTGTCGATATAGAGGAGAGTGTCGATATAGAGGAGAGTGTCGATATAGAGGAGAGTGTCGATATAGAGGGGTGTGTCGATATAGAGGAGAGTGTCGATATAGAGGAGAGTGTGGATATAGAGGAGAGTGTCGATATAGAGGAGAGTGTGGATATAGAGGAGAGTGTCGATATAGAGGAGAGTGTCGATATAGAGGAGCGTGTCGATATAGAGGAGAGTGTCGATATAGAGGAGACTGTCGATATAGAGGAGAGTGTCGATATAGAGGGGTGTGTCGATATAGAGGAGAGTGTCGATATAGAGGAGAGTGTGGATATAGAGGAGAGTGTCGATATAGAGGAGAGTGTGGATATAGAGGAGAGTGTCGATATAGAGGAGAGTGTCGATATAGAGGAGCGTGTCGAGATAGAGGAGAGTATCGATATAGAGGGGAGTGTTGATATAGAGGGGAGTGTCGATATAGAGGAGAGTGTCGATATAGAGGAGAGTGTCGATATAGAGGAGAGTGTCGATATAGAGGAGACTGTCGATATAGAGGAGAGTGTCGATATAGAGGGGAGTGTCGATATAGAGGAGCGTGTCGATACAGAGGGGAGTGTCGATACAGAGGGGAGTGTCGATACAGAGGGGAGTGTCGATATAGAGGGGAGTGTCAATATAGAGGGGAGTGTCGATATAGAGGGGAGTGTCGATAAAGAGGGGAGTGTCGATATAGAGGGGAGTGTCGATATAGAGGAGAGTGTCGATATAGAGGAGAGTGTCGATATAGAGGAGAGTGTCGATATAGAGGGGAGTGTCGATATAGAGGAGAGTGTCGATATAGAGGAGAGTGTCGATATAGAGGGGAGTGTCGATATAGAGGAGAGTGTCGATATAGAGGGGAGTGTCGATAAAGAGGGGAGTGTCGATATAGAGGAGAGTGTCGATATAGAGGAGAGTGTCGATAAAGAGGGGAGTGTCGATATAGAGGGGAGTGTCGATATAGAGGGGAGTGTCGATAAAGAGGGGAGTGTCGATATAGAGGAGAGTGTCGATATAGAGGAGAGTGTCGATATAGAGGGGAGTGTCGATATAGAGGGGAGTGTCGATATAGAGGGGAGTGTCGATATAGAGGGGAGTGTCGATATAGAGGAGAGTGTCGATATAGAGGAGAGTGTCGAAATAGAGGAGAGTGTCGATATAGAGGGGTGTGTCGATATAGAGGAGAGTGTCGATATAGAGGAGAGTGTGGATATAGAGGAGAGTGTCGATATAGAGGAGAGTGTCGATATAGAGGAGAGTGTCGATATAGAGGAGAGTGTCGATATAGAGGAGCGTGTCGATATAGAGGAGAGTGTCGATATAGAGGAGACTGTCGATATAGAGGAGAGTGTCGATATAGAGGGGTGTGTCGATATAGAGGAGAGTGTGGATATAGAGGAGAGTGTGGATATAGAGGAGAGTGTCGATATAGAGGAGAGTGTGGATATAGAGGAGAGTGTCGATATAGAGGAGAGTGTCGATATAGAGGAGCGTGTCGAGATAGAGGAGAGTATCGATATAGAGGGGAGTGTTGATATAGAGGGGAGTGTCGATATAGAGGAGAGTGTCGATATAGAGGAGAGTGTCGATATAGAGGAGAGTGTCGATATAGAGGAGACTGTCGATATAGAGGAGAGTGTCGATATAGAGGGGAGTGTCGATATAGAGGAGCGTGTCGATACAGAGGGGAGTGTCGATACAGAGGGGAGTGTCGATACAGAGGGGAGTGTCGATATAGAGGGGAGTGTCAATATAGAGGGGAGTGTCGATATAGAGGGGAGTGTCGATAAAGAGGGGAGTGTCGATATAGAGGGGAGTGTCGATATAGAGGAGAGTGTCGATATAGAGGAGAGTGTCGATATAGAGGAGAGTGTCGATATAGAGGGGAGTGTCGATATAGAGGAGAGTGTCGATATAGAGGAGAGTGTCGATATAGAGGGGAGTGTCGATATAGAGGAGAGTGTCGATATAGAGGGGAGTGTCGAAATAGAGGGGAGTGTCGATATAGAGGGGAGTGTCGATATAGAGGGGAGTGTCGATATAAAGGGGAGTGTCGATATAGAGGGGAGTGTCGATATAGAGGGGAGTGTCGATATAGAGGGGAGTGTCGATATAGAGGAGAGTGTCGATATAGAGGGGAGTGTCGATATAGAGGGGAGTGTCGATATAGAGGAGAGTGTCGATATAGAGGGGAGTGTCGATATAGAGGAGAGTGTCGACATAGAGGGGAGTGTCGATATAGAGGAGAGTGTCGATATAGAGGGGAGTGTCGATATAGAGGAGAGTGTCGATATAGAGGAGAGTGTCGATATAGAGGAGAGTGTCGATATAGAGGAGAGTGTCGATATAGAGGGGAGTGTCGATATAGAGGGGAGTGTCGATATAGAGGAGAGTGTCGATATAGAGGGGAGTGTCGATATAGAGGGGAGTGTCGATATAGAGGAGTGTGTCGATATAGAGGAGAGTGTCGATATAGAGGAGAGTGTCGATATAGAGGAGAGTGTCGATATAGAGGGGAGTGTCGATATAGAGGGGAGTGTCGATATAGAGGGGAGTGTCGATATAGAGGAGAGTGTCGATATAGAGGGGCGTGTCGCTATAGAGGGGAGTGTCGATATAGAGGAGACTGTCGATATAGAGGAGAGTGTCGATATAGAGGAGAGTGTCGATATAGAGGGGAGTTTCGATATAGAGAGGAGTGTCGATATAGAGGAGTGTCGATATAGAGGGGAGTGTCGATATAGAGGAGAGTGTCGATATAGAGGAGAGTGTCGATATAGAGGGGAGTGTCGATATAGAGGGGAGTGCCGATAGAGAGGAGAGTGTCGATATAGAGGGGAGTGTCGATATAGAGGGGAGTGTCGATATAGAGGAGAGTGTCGATACAGAGGAGAGTGTCGATATAGAGGAGAGTGTCGATATAGAGGGGAGTGTCGATATAGAGGGGAGTGTCGATATAGAGGAGAGTGTCGATATAGAGGAGAGTTTCGATATAGAGGGGATTGTCGATATTGAGGGGAGTGTCGATATAGAGGAGAGTGTCGATATAGAGGGGAGTGTCGATATAGAGGGGAGTGTCGATACAGAGGAGAGTGTCGATATAGAGGGGAGTGTCGATATAGAGGGGAGTGTCGATATAGAGGAGAGTGTCGATATAGAGGAGAGTGTCGATATAGAGGAGAGTATCGATATAGAGGAGAGTGTCGATATAGAGGAGAGTATCGATATAGAGGGGATTGTCGATATTGAGGGGAGTGTCGATATAGAGGAGAGTGTCGATATAGAGGGGAGTGTCGATATAGAGGGGAGTGTCGATATAGAGGAGAGTGTCGATATAGAGGGGAGTGTCGATATAGAGGAGAGTGTCGATATAGAGGAGAATGTCGATATAGAGGAGAGTATCGATATAGAGGGGAGTGTCAACATAGAGGAGAGTTTCGATATAGAGGAGAGTGTCGATATAGAGGAGAATGTCGATATAGAGGGGAGTGTCGATATAGAGGAGAGTGTCGATATAGAGGAGAGTGTCGATATAGAGGGGAGTGTCGATATAGAGGGGAGTGTCGATATAGAGGGGAGTGTCGATATAGAGGAGAGTGTCGATATAGAGGGGAGTGTCGATATAGAGGGGAGTGTCGATATAGAGGAGAGTGTCGATATAGAGGGGAGTGTCGATATAGAGGAGAGTGTCGATATAGAGGAGGGTGTCGATATAGAGGAGAGTATCGATATAGAGGATAGTGTCGACATAGAGGAAAGTTTCGATATAGAGGAGAGTGTCGATATCGAGGAGAGTGTCGATATAGAGGTGAGTGTCGATATAGAGGAGAGTGTCGATATAGAGGGGAGTGTCGATATAGAGGGGAGTGTCGATATAGAGGGCAGTGTCGATATAGAGGGGAGAGTCGATATAGAGGGGAGTGTCGATATAGAGGAGAGTGTCGATACAGAGGAGAGTATCGATATAGAGGGGAGTGTCGATATAGAGGGGAGTGTCGATATAGAGGAGAGTGTCGATATAGAGGGGAGTGTCGATATAGAGGAGAGTGTCGATATAGAGGGGAGTGTCGATATAGAGGGGAGTGTCGATGTAGAGGGGAGTGTCGATATAGAGAGGAGTGTCGATATAGAGGAGAGTGTCGATATAGAGGAGAGTGTCGATATAGAGAGGAGTGTCGATATAGAGGAGAGTGTCGATATAGAGGGGAGTGTCGATATAGAGGAGAGTGTCAATATAGAGGAGAGTGTCGATATAGAGAGGAGTGTCGATATAGAGGGGAGTGTCGATATAGAGGGGAGTGTCGATATAGAGGAGAGTGTCGATATAGAGGAGAGTGTCGATATACAGGGGAGTGTCGATATAGAGGGGAGTGTCGATATAGAGGAGAGTGTCGATAAAGAGGAGAGTGTCGATATAGAGGGGAGTGTCGATATAGAGGGGAGTGTCGATATAGAGGAGAGTGTCGATATAGAGGAGAGTGTCGATATAGAGGAGAGTGTCGATATAGAGGGGAGTGTCGATATAGAGGAGAGTGTCGATATAGAGGGGAGTGTCGATATAGAGGGGAGTGTCGATATAGAGGGGAGTGTCGATATAGAGGAGAGTGTCGATATAGAGGAGAGTGTCGATATAGAGGAGAGTGTCGATATAGAGGGGTGTGTCGATATAGAGGAGAGTGTCGATATAGAGGAGAGTGTGGATATAGAGGAGAGTGTCGATATAGAGGAGAGTGTCGATATAGAGGAGAGTGTCGATATAGAGGAGAGTGTCGATATAGAGGAGCGTGTCGATATAGAGGAGAGTGTCGATATAGAGGAGACTGTCGATATAGAGGAGAGTGTCGATATAGAGGGGTGTGTCGATATAGAGGAGAGTGTGGATATAGAGGAGAGTGTGGATATAGAGGAGAGTGTCGATATAGAGGAGAGTGTGGATATAGAGGAGAGTGTCGATATAGAGGAGAGTGTCGATATAGAGGAGCGTGTCGAGATAGAGGAGAGTATCGATATAGAGGGGAGTGTTGATATAGAGGGGAGTGTCGATATAGAGGAGAGTGTCGATATAGAGGAGAGTGTCGATATAGAGGAGAGTGTCGATATAGAGGAGACTGTCGATATAGAGGAGAGTGTCGATATAGAGGGGAGTGTCGATATAGAGGAGCGTGTCGATACAGAGGGGAGTGTCGATACAGAGGGGAGTGTCGATACAGAGGGGAGTGTCGATATAGAGGGGAGTGTCAATATAGAGGGGAGTGTCGATATAGAGGGGAGTGTCGATAAAGAGGGGAGTGTCGATATAGAGGGGAGTGTCGATATAGAGGAGAGTGTCGATATAGAGGAGAGTGTCGATATAGAGGAGAGTGTCGATATAGAGGGGAGTGTCGATATAGAGGAGAGTGTCGATATAGAGGAGAGTGTCGATATAGAGGGGAGTGTCGATATAGAGGAGAGTGTCGATATAGAGGAGAGTGTCGATATAGAGGGGAGTGTCGAAATAGAGGGGAGTGTCGATATAGAGGGGAGTGTCGATATAGAGGGGAGTGTCGATATAAAGGGGAGTGTCGATATAGAGGGGAGTGTCGATATAGAGGGGAGTGTCGATATAGAGGGGAGTGTCGATATAGAGGAGAGTGTCGATATAGAGGGGAGTGTCGATATAGAGGGGAGTGTCGATATAGAGGAGAGTGTCGATATAGAGGGGAGTGTCGATATAGAGGAGAGTGTCGACATAGAGGGGAGTGTCGATATAGAGGAGAGTGTCGATATAGAGGGGAGTGTCGATATAGAGGAGAGTGTCGATATAGAGGAGAGTGTCGATATAGAGGAGAGTGTCGATATAGAGGAGAGTGTCGATATAGAGGGGAGTGTCGATATAGAGGGGAGTGTCGATATAGAGGAGAGTGTCGATATAGAGGGGAGTGTCGATATAGAGGGGAGTGTCGATATAGAGGAGTGTGTCGATATAGAGGAGAGTGTCGATATAGAGGAGAGTGTCGATATAGAGGAGAGTGTCGATATAGAGGGGAGTGTCGATATAGAGGGGAGTGTCGATATAGAGGGGAGTGTCGATATAGAGGAGAGTGTCGATATAGAGGGGCGTGTCGCTATAGAGGGGAGTGTCGATATAGAGGAGACTGTCGATATAGAGGAGAGTGTCGATATAGAGGAGAGTGTCGATATAGAGGGGAGTTTCGATATAGAGAGGAGTGTCGATATAGAGGAGTGTCGATATAGAGGGGAGTGTCGATATAGAGGAGAGTGTCGATATAGAGGAGAGTGTCGATATAGAGGGGAGTGTCGATATAGAGGGGAGTGCCGATAGAGAGGAGAGTGTCGATATAGAGGGGAGTGTCGATATAGAGGGGAGTGTCGATATAGAGGAGAGTGTCGATACAGAGGAGAGTGTCGATATAGAGGAGAGTGTCGATATAGAGGGGAGTGTCGATATAGAGGGGAGTGTCGATATAGAGGAGAGTGTCGATATAGAGGAGAGTTTCGATATAGAGGGGATTGTCGATATTGAGGGGAGTGTCGATATAGAGGAGAGTGTCGATATAGAGGGGAGTGTCGATATAGAGGGGAGTGTCGATACAGAGGAGAGTGTCGATATAGAGGGGAGTGTCGATATAGAGGGGAGTGTCGATATAGAGGAGAGTGTCGATATAGAGGAGAGTGTCGATATAGAGGAGAGTATCGATATAGAGGAGAGTGTCGATATAGAGGAGAGTATCGATATAGAGGGGATTGTCGATATTGAGGGGAGTGTCGATATAGAGGAGAGTGTCGATATAGAGGGGAGTGTCGATATAGAGGGGAGTGTCGATATAGAGGAGAGTGTCGATATAGAGGGGAGTGTCGATATAGAGGAGAGTGTCGATATAGAGGAGAATGTCGATATAGAGGAGAGTATCGATATAGAGGGGAGTGTCAACATAGAGGAGAGTTTCGATATAGAGGAGAGTGTCGATATAGAGGAGAATGTCGATATAGAGGGGAGTGTCGATATAGAGGAGAGTGTCGATATAGAGGAGAGTGTCGATATAGAGGGGAGTGTCGATATAGAGGGGAGTGTCGATATAGAGGGGAGTGTCGATATAGAGGAGAGTGTCGATATAGAGGGGAGTGTCGATATAGAGGGGAGTGTCGATATAGAGGAGAGTGTCGATATAGAGGGGAGTGTCGATATAGAGGAGAGTGTCGATATAGAGGAGGGTGTCGATATAGAGGAGAGTATCGATATAGAGGATAGTGTCGACATAGAGGAAAGTTTCGATATAGAGGAGAGTGTCGATATCGAGGAGAGTGTCGATATAGAGGTGAGTGTCGATATAGAGGAGAGTGTCGATATAGAGGGGAGTGTCGATATAGAGGGGAGTGTCGATATAGAGGGCAGTGTCGATATAGAGGGGAGAGTCGATATAGAGGGGAGTGTCGATATAGAGGAGAGTGTCGATACAGAGGAGAGTATCGATATAGAGGGGAGTGTCGATATAGAGGGGAGTGTCGATATAGAGGAGAGTGTCGATATAGAGGGGAGTGTCGATATAGAGGAGAGTGTCGATATAGAGGGGAGTGTCGATATAGAGGGGAGTGTCGATGTAGAGGGGAGTGTCGATATAGAGAGGAGTGTCGATATAGAGGAGAGTGTCGATATAGAGGAGAGTGTCGATATAGAGAGGAGTGTCGATATAGAGGAGAGTGTCGATATAGAGGGGAGTGTCGATATAGAGGAGAGTGTCAATATAGAGGAGAGTGTCGATATAGAGAGGAGTGTCGATATAGAGGGGAGTGTCGATATAGAGGGGAGTGTCGATATAGAGGAGAGTGTCGATATAGAGGAGAGTGTCGATATACAGGGGAGTGTCGATATAGAGGGGAGTGTCGATATAGAGGAGAGTGTCGATAAAGAGGAGAGTGTCGATATAGAGGGGAGTGTCGATATAGAGGGGAGTGTCGATATAGAGGAGAGTGTCGATATAGAGGAGAGTGTCGATATAGAGGAGAGTGTCGATATAGAGGGGAGTGTCGATATAGAGGAGAGTGTCGATATAGAGGGGAGTGTCGATATAGAGGGGAGTGTCGATATAGAGGGGAGTGTCGATATAGAGGGGAGTGTCGATATAGAGGGGAGTGTCGATATAGCGGGGAGTGTCGATATAGAGGAGAGTGTCGATATAGAGGGGAGTGTCGTATAGAGGGGAGTGTCGATATAGAGGAGAGTGTCGATGAAGAGGAGAGTGTCGATATAGAGGGGAGTGTCGATATAGAGGGGAGTGTCGATATAGAGAGGAGTGTCGATATGGAGGAGAGTGTCGATATAGAGGAGAGTGTCGATATAGAGAGGAGTGTCGATATAGAGGAGAGTTTCGATATAGAGGCGAGTGTCGATATCGAGGAGAGTGTCGATATAGAGGAGAGTGTCGATATAGAGGAGAGTGTCGATATAGAGGAGAGTGCCGATATAGAGGGGAGTGTCGATATAGAGGGGAGTGTCGATATAGAGGGGAGTGTCGATATAGAGGAGAGTGTCGATATAGAGGGGAGTGTCGATATAGAGGAGAGTGTCGATATGGAGGGGAGTGTCGATATAGAGGAGAGAGTCGATATAGAGGAGAGTGTCGATATAGAGGAGAGTGTCGATATAGAGGGGAGTGTCGATATAGAGGGGAGTGTCGATATAGAGGAGAGTGTCGATATAGAGGGGAGTGTCGATATAGAGGGGAGTGTCGATATGGAGGGGAGTGTCGATATAGAGGTGAGTGTCGATATAGAGGGGAGTGTCGATATAGAGGGGAGTGTCGATATACAGGGGAGTGTCGATATAGAGGAGAGTGTCGATATAGAGGAGAGTGTCGATATAGAGGAGAGTATCGATATAGAGGAGAGTGTCGATACAGAGAGGAGTGTCGATATAGAGGAGAGTGTCGATATAGAGGGGAGTGTCGATATAGAGGGGAGTGTCGATATAGAGGGGAGTGTCGATATAGAGGGGAGTGTAAATATAGAGGGGAGTGTCGATATAGAGGGGAGTGTCGATATAGAGGGGAGTGTTGATATAGAGGAGAGTGTCGATATAGAGGGGAGTGTCGATATAGAGGAGAGTGTCGATATAGAGGGGAGTGTCGATATAGAGGAGAGTGTCGATATAGAGGAGACTGTCGATAAAGAGGAGAGTGTCGATATAGAGGAGAGTATCGATATAGAGGAAAGTGTCGATATAGAGGAGAGTGTCGACATAGAGGAGAGTGTCGATATAGAGGAGAGTGTCGATATAGAGGAGAGTGTCGATATAGAGGAGAGTATCAATATAGAGGGGAGTGTCGATATAGAGGGGAGTGTCGATATAGAGGAGAGTGTCGATATAGGGGGGAGTGTCGATATAGAGGGGAGTGTCGATATAGAGGAGAGTGTCGATATAGAGGGGAGTTTCGATATAGAGGAGAGCGTCGATATAGAGGAGAGTATCGATATAGAAGAGAGTGTCGATATAGAGAGGAGTGTCGATATAGAGAAGTGTATCGATATAGAGGGGAGTGTCGATATAGAGAGGAGTGTCGATATAGAGGAGAGTATCGATATAGAGGGGAGTGTCGATATAGAGGGGAGTGTCGATATAGAGGGGAGTGTCGATATAGAGGGGAGTGTCGATATAGAGGAGAGTGTCGATATAGAGGGGAGTGTCGATATAGAGAGGAGTGTCGACATAGAGGAGAGTGTCGATAAAGAGGGGAGTGTCGATATAGAGGAGGTGTCGATATCGAGGAGAGTGTCGATATAGAGGGGAGTTTCGATATAGAGGGGTGTGTCGATATAGCGGAGAGTGTCGATATAGAGGGGAGTGTCGATATAGAGGAGAGTGTCGATATAGAGGGGAGTGTCGATATAGAGGAGAGTGTCGATACAGAGGAGAGTGTCGATATAGAGGAGAGTGTCGATATAGAGGGGAGTGTCGATATAGAGGAGAGTGTCGCTATAGAGGGGAGTGTCGAGAAAGAGGAGAGTGTCGATACAGAGGGGAGTGTCGATATAGAGGAGAGTGTCGATATAGAGGAGAGTGTCGATTTCGAGGAGAGTGTCGATATAGAGGGGAGTGTCGATATAGAGGGGAGTGTCGATATAGAGGGGAGTGTCGATATAGAGGAGAGTGTCGATAAAGAGGGGAGTGTCGATATAGAGGACAGTGTCGATATAGAGGGGAGTGTCGATATAGAGGGGAGTGTCGATATAGAGGGGAGTGTCGATATAGAGGAGAGTGTCGATATAGAGGAGAGAGTCGATATAGAGGAGAGTGTCGATATAGAGGGGAGTGTCGATATAGAGGGGAGTGTCGATATAGAGGGGAGTGTCGATATAGAGGAGAGTGTCGATATAGAGGGGAGTGTCGATATAGAGGAGAGTGTCGATATACAGGGGAGTGTCGATATAGAGGGGAGTGTCGATATAGAGGAAAGTGTCGATATAGAGGAGAGTGTCGATATAGAGGAGAGTGTCGATATAGAGGGGAGTGTCGATATAGAGGGGAGTGTCGATATACAGGGGAGTGTCGATATAGAGGGGAGTGTCGATATAGAGGAAAGTGTCGATATAGAGGAGAGTGTCGATATAGAGGAGAGTGTCGATATAGAGGGGAGTGTCGATATAGAGGAGAGTGTAGATATAGAGGGGAGTGTCGACATAGAGGAGAGTGTCGATAGAGAGGAGAGTGTCAATTTTGAGGAGACTGTCGATTTAGAGTAGAGTGTCGATATAGAGGAGAGTGTCGATATAGAGGGGAGTGTCGATATCGAGGAGAGTGTCGATATAGAGGAGAGTGTCGATATAGAGGAGAGTGTCGATATAGAGGAAAGTGTCGATATAGAGGAGAGTGTCGATATAAAGGAGAGTGTCGATATAGAGGAGAGTGTCGATATAGAGGAGAGTGTCGATATAGAGGGGAGTGTCGATATAGAGGAGAGTGTCGATATAGAGGAGAGTGTCGATACAGAGGAGAGTGTCGATATAGAGGAGAGTGTCGATATAGAGGGGAGTGTCGATATAGAGGGGAGTGTCGATATAGAGGGGAGTGTCGATATAGAGGGGAGTGTCGATATAGAGGAGAGTGTCGATATAGAGGAGAGTGTCAATATAGAGGGGAGTGTCGATATAGAGGAGAGTGTCGATATAGAGGAGAGTGTCGATACAGAGGAGAGTGTCGATACAGAGGAGAGTGTCGATACAGAGGGGAGTGTCGATATAGAGGGGAGTGTCGATATAGAGGAGGGTGTCGATATAGAGGGGAGTGTCGATATAGAGGAGAGTGTCGATATAGAGGGGAGTGTCGATATAGAGGAGAGTGTCGATATAGAGGAGAGTGTCGATATAGAGGAGAGTGTCGATATAGAGGGGAGTGTCGATATAGAGGAGAGTGTCGATATAGAGGGGAGTGTCGATATAGAGGGGAGTGTCGATATAGAGGAGAGTGTCGGTATAGAGGGGAGTGTCGATATAGAGCGGAGTGTCGATATAGAGGAGAGTGTCGATATAGAGGAGAGCGTCGATATAGAGGGGAGTGTCGATATAGAGGGGAGTGTCGATATAGAGGAGAGTGTCGATATAGAGGGGAGTGTCGATATAGAGGGGAGTGTCGATATAGAGGAGAGTGTCGATATAGAGGAGAGTATCGATATAGAGGGGAGTGTCGAAATAGAGGTGGGTGTCGATATAGAGGGGAGTGTCGATATAGAGGAGAGTTTCGATATAGAGGGGAGTGTCGATATAGAGGGGAGTGTCGATATAGAGGAGAGTGTCTATATAGAGGGGAGTGTCGATATAGAGGGGAGTGTCGATATAGAGGAGAGTGTCGATATAGAGGGGAGTGTCGATATAGAGGGGAGTGTCGATATGGAGGAGAGTGTCGATAAAGAGGAGAGTGTCGATATAGAGGAGAGTGTCGATATAGAGGGGAGTGTCGATATAGAGGGGAGTGTCGATATAGAGGGGAGTGTCGATATAGAGGGGAGTGTCGATATAGAGGAGTGTGTCGATATAGAGGGGAGTGTCGATATAGAGGAAAGTGTCGATATAGAGTAGAGTGTCGATATAGAGGAGATTGTCGGTATAGAGGGGAGTGTCGGTATAGAGGAGAGTGTCGATATAGAGGAGAGCGTCGATATAGAGGGGAGTGTCGATATAGAGGGGAGTGTCGGTATAGAGGGGAGTGTCGGTATAGAGGGGAGTGTCGGTATAGAGGAGAGTGTCGATATAGAGGAGAGGGTCGATATAGAGGGGAGTGTCGATATAGAGGGGAGTGTCGATATAGAGGGGAGTGTCGATATAGAGGGGAGTGTCGATATAGAGGGGAGTATCGATATAGAGGGGAGTGTCGATATAGAGGAGAGTGTCGATATAGAGGGGAGTGTCGATTTCGAGGGTAGTTTCCATATAGAGGGGAGTGTCGATATAGAGGAGAGTGTCGATATAGAAGGGAGTGTCGATATAGAGGGGAGTGTCGATATAGAGGAGAGTGTCGATATAGAGGGGAGTGTCGATATAGAGGAGAGTGTCGATATAGAGGAGAGTGTCGATATAGAGGAGAGTTTCGATATAGAGGAGAGTGTCGATATAGAGGAGAGTGTCGATATAGAGGGGAGTGTCGATATAGAGGAGAGTGTCGATATAGAGGAGTGTGTCGATATGGAGGGGAGTGTCGATATAGAGGAGAGTGTCAATTTCGAGGGGAGTGTCGATATAGAGGAGAGTGTCGATATAGAGGGGAGTGTCGATATAGAGGAGAGTGTCGATATAGAGGGGAGTGTCGATATAGAGGAGAGTGTCGATATAGAGGAGAGTGTCGATATAGAGGAGAGTGTCGATATAGAGGAGAGTGTCGATATAGAGGGGAGTGTCGATTTCGAGGGGAGTTTCCATATAGAGGGGAGTGTCGATATAGAGGAGAGTGTCGATATAGAGGGGAGTGTCGATATAGAGGGGAGTGTCGATATAGAGGGGAGTGTCGATATAGAGGAGAGTGTCGATATAGAGGAGAGTGTCGATATAGAGGAGAGTGTCGATATAGAGGAGAGTGTCGATACAGAGGAGAGTGTCGATACAGAGGAGAGTGTCGATACAGAGGGGAGTGTCGATATAGAGGGGAGTGTCGATATAGAGGAGGGTGTCGATATAGAGGGGAGTGTCGATATAGAGGAGAGTGTCGATATAGAGGGGAGTGTCGATATAGAGGAGAGTGTCGATATAGAGGAGAGTGTCGATATAGAGGAGAGTGTCGATATAGAGGGGAGTGTCGATATAGAGGAGAGTGTCGATATAGAGGGGAGTGTCGATATAGAGGGGAGTGTCGATATAGAGGAGAGTGTCGGTATAGAGGGGAGTGTCGATATAGAGCGGAGTGTCGATATAGAGGAGAGTGTCGATATAGAGGAGAGCGTCGATATAGAGGGGAGTGTCGATATAGAGGGGAGTGTCGATATAGAGGAGAGTGTCGATATAGAGGGGAGTGTCGATATAGAGGGGAGTGTCGATATAGAGGAGAGTGTCGATATAGAGGAGAGTATCGATATAGAGGGGAGTGTCGAAATAGAGGGGGGTGTCGATACAGAGGGGAGTGTCGATATAGAGGAGAGTTTCGATATAGAGGGGAGTGTCGATATAGAGGGGAGTGTCGATATAGAGGAGAGTGTCTATATAGAGGGGAGTGTCGATATAGAGGGGAGTGTCGATATAGAGGAGAGTGTCGATATAGAGGGGAGTGTCGATATAGAGGGGAGTGTCGATATGGAGGAGAGAGTCGATAAAGAGGAGAGTGTCGATATAGAGGAGAGTGTCGATATAGAGGGGAGTGTCGATATAGAGGGGAGTGTCGATATAGAGGGGAGTGTCGATATAGAGGGGAGTGTCGATATAGAGGAGTGTGTCGATATAGAGGGGAGTGTCGATATAGAGGAAAGTGTCGATATAGAGTAGAGTGTCGATATAGAGGAGATTGTCGGTATAGAGGGGAGTGTCGGTATAGAGGAGAGTGTCGATATAGAGGAGAGCGTCGATATAGAGGGGAGTGTCGATATAGAGGAGAGTGTCGGTATAGAGGGGAGTGTCGGTATAGAGGGGAGTGTCGGGAAAGAGGAGAGTGTCGATATAGAGGAGAGGGTCGATATAGAGGGGAGTGTCGATATAGAGGGGAGTGTCGATATAGAGGGGAGTGTCGATATAGAGGGGAGTGTCGATATAGAGGGGAGTATCGATATAGAGGGGAGTGTCGATATAGAGGAGAGTGTCGATATAGAGGGGAGTGTCGATTTCGAGGGTAGTTTTCTTATAGAGGGGAGTGTCGATATAGAGGAGAGTGTCGATATAGAGGGGAGTGTCGATATAGAGGGGAGTGTCGATATAGAGGAGAGTGTCGATATAGAGGGGAGTGTCGATATAGAGGAGAGTGTCGATATAGAGGAGAGTGTCGATATAGAGGAGAGTTTCGATATAGAGGAGAGTGTCGATATAGAGGAGAGTGTCGATATAGAGGGGAGTGTCGATATAGAGGAGAGTGTCGATATAGAGGAGTGTGTCGATATAGAGGAGAGTGTCGATATGGAGGGGAGTGTCGATATAGAGGAGAGTGTCAATTTCGAGGGGAGTGTCGATATAGAGGAGAGTGTCGATATAGAGGGGAGTGTCGATATAGAGGAGAGTGTCGATATAGAGGGGAGTGTCGATATAGAGGAGAGTGTCGATATAGAGGAGAGTGTCGATATAGAGGAGAGTGTCGATATAGAGGAGAGTGTCGATATAGAGGGGAGTGTCGATTTCGAGGGGAGTTTCCATATAGAGGGGAGTGTCGATATAGAGGAGAGTGTCGATATAGAGGGGAGTGTCGATATAGAGGGGAGTGTCGATATAGAGGGGAGTGTCGATATAGAGGAGAGTGTCGATATAGAGGAGAGTGTCGATATAGAGGAGAGTGTCGATATAGAGGAGAGTGTCGATATAGAGGAGAGTGTCGATATGGAGGGGAGTGTCGATATAGAGGAGAGTGTCGATATAGAGGGGAGTGTCGATATAGAGGAGAGTGTCGATATAGAGGGGAGTGTCGATATAGAGGAGAGTGTCGATATAGAGGAGAGTGTCGATATAGAGGAGAGTGTCGATATAGAGGGGAGTGTCGATATGGAGGAGAGTGTCGATATAGAGGAGAGTGTCGATATAGAGGAGAGTGTCGATATAGAGGGGAGTGTCGATATAGAGGAGAGTGTCGATATAGAGAGGAGTGTCGATATAGAGGAGAGTGTCGATATAGAGGAGAGTGTCGATATAGAGGAGAGTGTCGATATAGAGGAGAGTGTCGATATAGAGGGGAGTGTCGATATAGAGGAGAGTGTCGATATAGAGAGGAGTGTCGATATAGAGGAGAGTGTCGATATAGAGGGGAGTGTCGATATAGAGGGGAGTGTCGATATAGAGGAGAGTGTCGATATAGAGGAGAGTGTCGATATAGAGGAGAGTGTCGATATAGAGGGGAGTGTCGATATAGAGGAGAGTGTCGATATAGAGGGGAGTGTCGATATAGAGGAGAGTGTCGATATAGAGGAGAGTGTCGATATAGAGGGGAGTGTCGATATAGAGGGGAGTGTCGATATAGAGGGGAGTGTCGATATAGAGGGGAGTGTCGATATAGAGGAGAGTGTCGATATAGAGGGGAGTGTCGATCTCGAGGAGAGTGTCGATATAGAGGGGAGTGTCGATATAGAGGAGAGTTTCGATATAGAGGGGAGTGTCGATATAGAGGAGAGTGTCGATATCGAGGGGAGTGTCGATATAGAGGAGAGTGTCGATATAGAGGAGAGTGTCGATATAGAGGAGAGTGTCGATATAGAGGAGATTATCGATATAGAGGAGAGTGTCGATATAGAGGGGAGTGTCGATATAGAGGAGAGTGTCGATATAGAGGGGAGTGTCGATATAGAGGGGAGTGTCGATATAGAGGAGAGTGTCGATATAGAGGGGAATGTCGATATAGAGGAGAGTGTCGATATAGAGGGGAGTGTCGATATAGAGGGGAGTGTCGATATAGCGGAGAGTGTCGATATAGAGGAGAGTTTCGATATAGAGGAGAGTGTCGATATAGAGGAGAGTGTCGATATAGAGGAGAGTGTCGATATAGAGGAGAGTGTCGATATAGAGGGGAGTGTCGATATAGAGGGGAGTGTCGATATAGAGGAGAGTGTCGATATAGAGGAGAGTGTCGATATAGAGGAGAGTGTCGATATAGAGGGGAGTGTCGGTATAGAGGAGAGTGTCGATATAGAGGAGAGTGTCGATATAGAGGGGAGTGTCAATATAGAGGAGCGTTTCGATATAGAGGGGAGTGTCAATATAGAGGGGAGTGTCGATATAGAGGAGAGTTTCGATATAGAGGAGAGTTTCGATATAGAGGAGAGTGTCGATATAGAGGAGAGTGTCGATATAGAGGAGAGTGTCGATATAGAGGGGAGTGTCGATATAGAGGGGAGTGTCGATATAGAGGAGAGTGTCGATATAGAGGGGAGTTTCGATATAGAGGAGAGTGTCGATATAGAGGAGAGTGTCGATATAGAGGGGAGTGTCGATATAGAGGAGAGTGTCGATATAGAGGGGAGTGTCGATATAGAGGAGAGTGTCGATATAGAGGAGAGTGTCGATATAGAGGAGAGTTTCGATATAGAGGAGAGTGTCGATATAGAGGAGAGTGTCGATATAGAGGGGAGTGTCGATATAGAGGAGAGTGTCGATATAGAGGAGTGTGTCGATATAGAGGAGAGTGTCGATATGGAGGGGAGTGTCGATATAGAGGAGAGTGTCAATTTCGAGGGAGTGTCGATATAGAGGAGAGTGTCGATATAGAGGGGAGTGTCGAAATAGAGGAGAGTGTCGATATAGAGGGGAGTGTCGATATAGAGGAGAGTGTCGATATAGAGGAGAGTGTCGATATAGAGGAGAGTGTCGATATAGAGGAGAGTGTCGATATAGAGGGGAGTGCCGATTTCGAGGGGAGTTTCCATATAGAGGGGAGTGTCGATATAGAGGAGAGTGTCGATATAGAGGGGAGTGTCGATATAGAGGGGAGTGTCGATATAGAGGGGAGTGTCGATATAGAGGAGAGTGTCGATATAGAGGAGAGTGTCGATATAGAGGAGAGTGTCGATATAGAGGAGAGTGTCGATATAGAGGAGAGTGTCGATATGGAGGGGAGTGTCGATATAGAGGAGAGTGTCGATATAGAGGGGAGTGTCGATATAGAGGAGAGTGTCGATATAGAGGGGAGTGTCGATATAGAGGAGAGTGTCGATATAGAGGAGAGTGTCGATATAGAGGAGAGTGTCGATATAGAGGGGAGTGTCGATATGGAGGAGAGTGTCGATATAGAGGAGAGTGTCGATATAGAGGAGAGTGTCGATATAGAGGGGAGTGTCGATATAGAGGAGAGTGTCGATATAGAGAGGAGTGTCGATATAGAGGAGAGTGTCGATATAGAGGAGAGTGTCGATATAGAGGAGAGTGTCGATATAGAGGAGAGTGTCGATATAGAAGGGAGTGTCGAGATAGAGGAGAGTGTCGATATAGAGAGGAGTGTCGATATAGAGGAGAGTGTCGATATAGAGGGGAGTGTCGATATAGAGGGGAGTGTCGATATAGAGGAGAGTGTCGATATAGAGGAGAGTGTCGATATAGAGGAGAGTGTCGATATAGAGGGGAGTGTCGATATAGAGGAGAGTGTCGATATAGAGGGGAGTGTCGATATAGAGGAGAGTGTCGATATAGAGGAGAGTGTCGATATAGAGGGGAGTGTCGATATAGAGGGGAGTGTCGATATAGAGGGGAGTGTCGATATAGAGGGGAGTGTCGATATAGAGGAGAGTGTCGATATAGAGGGGAGTGTCGATCTCGAGGAGAGTGTCGATATAGAGGGGAGTGTCGATATAGAGGAGAGTTTCGATATAGAGGGGAGTGTCGATATAGAGGAGTGTGTCGATATCGAGGGGAGTGTCGATATAGAGGAGAGTGTCGATATAGAGGAGAGTGTCGATATAGAGGAGAGTGTCGATATAGAGGAGATTGTCGATATAGAGGAGAGTGTCGATATAGAGGGGAGTGTCGATATAGAGGAGAGTGTCGATATAGAGGGGAGTGTCGATATAGAGGGGAGTGTCGATATAGAGGAGAGTGTCGATATAGAGGGGAATGTCGATATAGAGGAGAGTGTCGATATAGAGGAGAGTGTCGATATAGCGGAGAGTGTCGATATAGAGGAGAGTTTCGATATAGAGGAGAGTGTCGATATAGAGGAGAGTGTCGATATAGAGGAGAGTGTCGATATAGAGGAGAGTGTCGATATAGAGGGGAGTGTCGATATAGAGGGGAGTGTCGATATAGAGGAGAGTGTCGATATAGAGGAGAGTGTCGATATAGAGGAGAGTGTCGATATAGAGGGGAGTGTCGGTATAGAGGAGAGTGTCGATATAGAGGAGAGTGTCGATATAGAGGGGAGTGTCAATATAGAGGAGCGTTTCAATATAGAGGGGAGTGTCAATATAGAGGGGAGTGTCGATATAGAGGAGAGTTTCGATATAGAGGAGAGTTTCGATATAGAGGAGAGTGTCGATATAGAGGAGAGCGTCGATATAGAGGGGAGTGTCGATATAGAGGGGAGTGTCGATATAGAGGAGAGTGTCGATATAGAGGGGAGTGTCGATATAGAGGGGAGTGTCGATATAGAGGAGAGTGTCGATATAGAGGAGAGTATCGATATAGAGGGGAGTGTCGAAATAGAGGGGGGTGTCGATATAGAGGGGAGTGTCGATATAGAGGAGAGTTTCGATATAGAGGGGAGTGTCGATATAGAGGGGAGTGTCGATATAGAGGAGAGTGTCTATATAGAGGGGAGTGTCGATATAGAGGGGAGTGTCGATATAGAGGAGAGTGTCGATATAGAGGGGAGTGTCGATATAGAGGGGAGTGTCGATATGGAGGAGGGTGTCGATAAAGAGGAGAGTGTCGATATAGAGGAGAGTGTCGATATAGAGGGGAGTGTCGATATAGAGGGGAGTGTCGATATAGAGGGGAGTGTCGATATAGAGGGGAGTGTCGATATAGAGGAGTGTGTCGATATAGAGGGGAGTGTCGATATAGAGGAAAGTGTCGATATAGAGTAGAGTGTCGATATAGAGGAGATTGTCGGTATAGAGGGGAGTGTCGGTATAGAGGAGAGTGTCGATATAGAGGAGAGCGTCGATATAGAGGGGAGTGTCGATATAGAGGGGAGTGTCGGTATAGAGGGGAGTGTCGGTATAGAGGGGAGTGTCGGTATAGAGGAGAGTGTCGATATAGAGGAGAGGGTCGATATAGAGGGGAGTGTCGATATAGAGGGGAGTGTCGATATAGAGGGGAGTGTCGATATAGAGGGGAGTGTCGATATAGAGGGGAGTATCGATATAGAGGGGAGTGTCGATATAGAGGAGAGTGTCGATATAGAGGGGAGTGTCGATTTCGAGGGTAGTTTCCATATAGAGGGGAGTGTCGATATAGAGGAGAGTGTCGATATAGAGGGGAGTGTCGATATAGAGGGGAGTGTCGATATAGAGGAGAGTGTCGATATAGAGGGGAGTGTCGATATAGAGGAGAGTGTCGATATAGAGGAGAGTGTCGATATAGAGGAGAGTTTCGATATAGAGGAGAGTGTCGATATAGAGGAGAGTGTCGATATAGAGGGGAGTGTCGATATAGAGGAGAGTGTCGATATAGAGGAGTGTGTCGATATAGAGGAGAGTGTCGATATGGAGGGGAGTGTCGATATAGAGGAGAGTGTCAATTTCGAGGGGAGTGTCGATATAGAGGAGAGTGTCGATATAGAGGGGAGTGTCGATATAGAGGAGAGTGTCGATATAGAGGGGAGTGTCGATATAGAGGAGAGTGTCGATATAGAGGAGAGTGTCGATATAGAGGAGAGTGTCGATATAGAGGAGAGTGTCGATATAGAGGGGAGTGTCGATTTCGAGGGGAGTTTCCATATAGAGGGGAGTGTCGATATAGAGGAGAGTGTCGATATAGAGGGGAGTGTCGATATAGAGGGGAGTGTCGATATAGAGGGGAGTGTCGATATAGAGGAGAGTGTCGATATAGAGGAGAGTGTCGATATAGAGGAGAGTGTCGATATAGAGGAGAGTGTCGATATAGAGGAGAGTGTCGATATGGAGGGGAGTGTCGATATAGAGGAGAGTGTCGATATAGAGGGGAGTGTCGATATAGAGGAGAGTGTCGATATAGAGGTGAGTGTCGATATAGAGGAGAGTGTCGATATAGAGGAGAGTGTCGATATAGAGGAGAGTGTCGATATAGAGGGGAGTGTCGATATGGAGGAGAGTGTCGATATAGAGGAGAGTGTCGATATAGAGGAGAGTGTCGATATAGAGGGGAGTGTCGATATAGAGGAGAGTGTCGATATAGAGAGGAGTGTCGATATAGAGGAGAGTGTCGATATAGAGGAGAGTGTCGATATAGAGGAGAGTGTCGATATAGAGGAGAGTGTCGATATAGAGGGGAGTGTCGATATAGAGGAGAGTGTCGATATAGAGAGGAGTGTCGATATAGAGGAGAGTGTCGATATAGAGGGGAGTGTCGATATAGAGGGGAGTGTCGATATAGAGGAGAGTGTCGATATAGAGGAGAGTGTCGATATAGAGGAGAGTGTCGATATAGAGGGGAGTGTCGATATAGAGGAGAGTGTCGATATAGAGGGGAGTGTCGATATAGAGGAGAGTGTCGATATAGAGGAGAGTGTCGATATAGAGGGGAGTGTCGATATAGAGGGGAGTGTCGATATAGAGGGGAGTGTCGATATAGAGGGGAGTGTCGATATAGAGGAGAGTGTCGATATAGAGGGGAGTGTCGATCTCGAGGAGAGTGTCGATATAGAGGGGAGTGTCGATATAGAGGAGAGTTTCGATATAGAGGGGAGTGTCGATATAGAGGAGTGTGTCGATATCGAGGGGAGTGTCGATATAGAGGAGAGTGTCGATATAGAGGAGAGTGTCGATATAGAGGAGAGTGTCGATATAGAGGAGATTGTCGATATAGAGGAGAGTGTCGATATAGAGGGGAGTGTCGATATAGAGGAGAGTGTCGATATAGAGGGGAGTGTCGATATAGA
Organism: Somniosus microcephalus; assembly: GCF_052327205.1. NCBI lineage: Eukaryota > Metazoa > Chordata > Chondrichthyes > Squaliformes > Somniosidae > Somniosus > Somniosus microcephalus. Next base: position 349,459,203 of record NC_140990.1, on the reverse strand, counting down.
GGGGAGTGTCGATATAGAGGAGAGTGTCGATACAGAGGGGAATGTCGATATAGAGGAGAGTGTCGATATAGAGGAGAGTGTCGATATAGCGGAGAGTGTCGATATAGAGGAGAGTGTCGATATAGAGGAGAGTGTCGATATAGAGGAGAGTGTCGATATAGAGGAGAGTGTCGATATAGAGGGGAGTGTCGATATAGAGGAGAGTGTCGGTATAGAGGAGAGTGTCGATATAGAGGAGAGTGTCGATATAGAGGGGAGTGTCAATATAGAGGAGCGTTTCGATATAGAGGGGAGTGTCAATATAGAGGGGAGTGTCGATATAGAGGAGAGTTTTGATATAGAGGAGAGTTTCGATATAGAGGAGAGTGTCGATATAGAGGAGAGTGTCGATATAGAGGAGAGTGTCGATATAGAGGGGAGTGTCGATATAGAGGGGAGTGTCGATATAGAGGAGAGTGTCGATATAGAGTGGAGTGTCGATATAGAGGAGAGTGTCGATATAGAGGAGAGTGTCGATATAGAGGAGAGTTTCGATATAGAGGAGAGTGTCGATATAGAGGAGAGTGTCGATATAGAGGGGAGTGTCGATATAGAGGAGAGTGTCGATATAGAGGAGAGTGTCGATATAGAGGAGAGTGTCGATATGGAGGGGAGTGTCGATATAGAGGAGAGTGTCAATTTCGAGGGGAGTGTCGATATAGAGGAGAGTGTCGATATAGAGGGGAGTGTCGATATAGAGGAGAGTGTCGATATAGAGGGGAGTGTCGATATAGAGGAGAGTGTCGATATAGAGGAGAGTGTCGATATGGAGGAGAGTGTCGATATAGAGGAGAGTGTCGATATAGAGGAGAGTGTCGATATAGAGGGGAGTGTCGATATAGAGGAGAGTGTCGATATAGAGAGGAGTGTCGATATAGAGGATAGTGTCGATATAGAGGGGAGTGTCGATATAGAGGGGAGTGTCGATATAGAGGAGAGTGTCGATATAGAGGAGAGTGTCGATATAGAGGAGAGTGTCGATATAGAGGGGAGTGTCGATATAGAGGAGAGTGTCGATATAGAGGGGAGTGTCGATATAGAGGAGAGTGTCGATATAGAGGAGAGTGTCAATATAGAGGAGAGTGTCGATATAGAGGGGAGTGTCGATATAGAGGGGAGTGTCGATATAGAGGGGAGTGTCGATATAGAGGGGAGTGTCGATATAGAGGAGAGTGTCGATATAGAGGGGAGTGTCGATCTCGAGGAGAGTGTCGATATAGAGGGGAGTGTCGATATAGAGGAGAGTTTCGATATAGAGGGGAGTGTCGATATAGAGGAGTGTGTCGATATCGAGGGGAGTGTCGATATAGAGGAGAGTGTCGATATAGAGGAGAGTGTCGATATAGAGGAGAGTATCGATATAGAGGAGATTGTCGATATAGAGGAGAGTGTCGATATAGAGGGGAGTGTCGATATAGAGGAGAGTGTCGATATAGAGGGGAATGTCGATATAGAGGAGAGTGTCGAGATATAGAGGAGAGTGTCGATATAGAGGAGAGTGTCGATATAGAGGAGAGTGTCGATATAGAGGAGAGTGTCGATATAGAAGAGAGTGTTGATATAGAGGAGAGTGTCGATATAGAGGGGAGTGTCGATATAGAGGGGAGTGTCGATATAGAGGAGAGTGTCGATATAGAGGAGTGTGTCGATATAGAGGAGAGTGTCGATATAGAGGGGAGTGTCGATATAGAGGAGAGTGTCGATATAGAGGAGAGTGTCGATATAGAGGGGAGTGTCAATATAGAGGAGAGTTTCGATATAGAGGGGAGTGTCAATATAGAGGGGAGTGTCGATATAGAGGAGAGTTTCGATATAGAGGAGAGTTTCGATATGGAGGAGAGTGTCGATATAGAGGGGAGTGTCGATATAGAGGGGAGTGTCGATATAGAGGGGAGTGTCGATATAGAGGGGAGTGTCGATATAGAGGAGAGTTTCGATATGGAGGAGAGTTTCGATATAGAGGGGAGTGTCGATATCGAGGGGAGTGTCGATATCGAGGGGAGTGTCGATATAGAGGGGAGTGTCGATATAGAGGAGAGTGTCGATATAGAGGAGAGTGTCGATATAGAGGGGAGTGTCGATATAGAGGAGAGTTTCGATATAGAGGAGAGTTTCGATATAGAGGAGAGTGTCGATATAGAGGAGAATGTCGATATAGAGGAGAGTGTCGATATCGAGGGGAGTGTCGATATAGAGGGGAGTGTCGATATAGAGGAGAGTGTCGATTTCGAGGGGAGTGTCGATATCGAGGAGAGTGTCGATATAGAGGAGAGTGTCGATATAGAGGGGAGTGTCGATATAGAGGAGATTGTCGATATAGAGGGGAGTGTCGATATAGAGGAGAGTGTCGATATAGAGGAGAGTGTCGATATAGAGGGGAGTGTCGATATAGAGGGGAGTGTCGATATAGAGGGGAGTGTCGATATAGAGGAGAGTGTCGATATAGAGGGGAGTGTCGATATCGAGGAGAGTGTCGATATAGAGGAGAGTGTCGATATAGAGGGGAGTGTCGATATAGAGGAGAGTGTCGATATAGAGGAGAGTGTCGATATGCTCTGCTGGATTTGAATGCAGACTCCAGACTGTGTTGTGAGGATGTTATGTGAGCTGAATTGTACACAGGTGAAACAGTGAAGGAGAAAGGAACAGTTTCCTAATTCAACGTGACATCAGAGCCACTTTAAAGCCAATCATGTAGCAGTTGATGATGAGAGTCATTGTGTGGCATATTAGCAGCTGCAGGTCGAGTAACACCAGATTGTTCAATGAAAATGACAAAGAATGACAAAGCCTTGGGCTGTACAACAATTGGCTTTCATCTGAGATGAGCTATTGGAATTGGATCGCAGTGAGAATTGTAACCCCGCGGAGTATTGTTGCTAAGTGATGTATTTGGATCTGCTTCGTAGGTCATTCTGCAATTCTCACTGGCCTCGAAATTCGGGAACGTGGCCTGCGTCCCATTGGTGGGGTCCAAGTTGCTCCGGACATTGGGCCTTGGATATACACGGCGCAGTGGGAGGAGGCCACGGCGGTAGAGATGGCCTCGGGGTGGGAGGATCCATCAGTGGCCATGGGAAGCAGCAGTCAGCGAAAGCAGTGCTGTCGGGTCGAAGAGAGTTCGGTGGGTGTGAATACAAGGAGCTTTGGGGTTCGGATTTGTTGGGGTTTAAGGGAGAGAGTGTTGGATGGGATTGATTAGGGTGTCGGGGAGAGAGTGTGGGATGGGATTTATTGAGGTGTCAGGGAGAGAGTGTGGGATGGGATTTATTGGGGTGTCGGGGAGAGAGTGTGGGATGGGATTTATTGGGTTTAAGGGAGAGAGTGTGGGATGGGATTTATTGGGGTGTCGGGGAGAGAGTGTGGGATGGGATTTATTGGGTTTAAGGGTGAGAGTCTGGGATGGGATTTATTGGGTTTAAGGGAGAGAGTGTGGGATGGGATTAATTGGGATGTCAGGGTGAGAGTGTGGGATGGGATTTATTGGGGTGTCTGGGAGAGAGTGTGGGATGGGATTTATTGGGGTGTCTGGGAGAGAGTGTGGGATGGGATTTATTGCATTTAAGGGAGAGAGTGTGGGATGGGATTTATTGCATTTAAGGGAGAGAGTGTGGGATGGGATTTATTGCATTTAAGGGAGAGAGTGTGGGATGGGATTTATTGCATTTAAGGGAGAGAGTGTGGGATGGGATTTATTGCATTTAAGGGAGAGAGTGTGGGATGGGATTTATTGCATTTAAGGGAGAGAGTGTGAGATGGGATTTATTGCATTTAAGGGAGAGAGTGTGGGATGGGATTTATTGGGTTTAAGGGTGAGAGTGTGGGATGGGATTTATTGGGTTTAAGGGTGAGAGTGTGGGATGGGATTTATTGGGTGTTGGGGAGAGAGTGTGGGATGGGATTTATTTGGGTGTCTGGGAGAGAGTGTGGGATGGGATTTATTGGGGTTTAAGGGAGAGAGTGTGGGATGGGATTTATTGGGGATTAAGGGAGAGAGTGTGGGATGGGATTCATTGGGGTGTCAGGGAGAGAGTTTGGGATGGGGTTTATTGGGGATTAAGGGAGAGAGTGTGGGATGGGATTTATTGGGTTTAAGGGAGCGAGTGTGGGATGGGATTTATTGGTTTTAAGGGAGAGAGTGTGGGATGGGATTTATTGGGTTTAAGGGAGAGAGTGTGGGATGGGATTTATTTGGGTGTCTGGGAGAGAGTTTGGGAAGGGGTATATTGGGGATTAAGGGAGAGAGTGTGGGATGGGATTTATTGGGTTTAAGGGAGAGAGTGTGGGATGGGATTTATTGGGTTTAAGGGAGAGAGTGTGGGATGGGATTCATTGGGTTTAAGGGAGAGGGTGTGGGATGGGATTTATTTGGGTGTCTGGGAGAGAGTGTGGGATGGGATTTATTGGGTTTAAGGGAGAGAGTGTGGGATGGGATTTATTGGGGAGTCGGGGAGAGATTGTGGGATGGGATTTATTGGGGTTTAAGGGAGAGAGTGTGGGATGGGATTTATTGGGGTTTAAGGGAGAGAGTGTGGGATGAGATTTATTGGGTTTAAGGGAGAGAGCGTGGGATGGGATTTATTTGGGTGTCTGGGAGAGAGTGTGGGATGGGATTTATTGGGGTGTCGGGAAGAGAGTGTGGGATGAGATTTATTGGGGATTAAGGGAGAGAGTGTGGGATGAGATTTATTGGGGTGTCGGGGAGAGAGTGTGGGATGGGATTTATTGTGTTTAAGGAAGAGAGTGTGGGATGGGATTTATTGGGGTTTAAGGGAGAGAGTGTGGGATGGGATTTATTGGGGTTTAAGGGAGAGAGTGTGGGATGGGATTTATTGTGTTTAAGGGAGAGAGTGTGGGATGGGATTTATTGGGTTTAAGGGAGAATGTGTGGGATGGGATTTATTTGGGTGTCTGGGAGAGAGTGTGGGATGGGATTTATTGGGGTTTAAGGGAGAGAGTGTGGGATGGGATTTATTGGGGATTAAGGGAGAGAGTGTGGGATGGGATTCATTGGGTTGTCAGGGAGAGAGTTTGGGATGGGGTTTATTGGGGTTTAAGGGAGAGAGTGTGGGATGGGATTTTTTTGGGTGTCTGGGAGAGTGTGTGGGATGGGATTTATTGGGGTGTCGGGAAGAGAGTGTGGCATGGGATTTATTGGGTTTAAGGGAGAGTGTGGGATGGGATTTATTGGGGTTTAAGGGAGAGAGTGTGGGATGGGATTTATTGGGGTTTAAGGGAGAGAGTGTGGGATGAGATTTATTGGGGTGTCGGGGAGAGAGTGTGGCATGGGATTTATTGGGTTTAAGGGAGAGAGTGTGGGATGGGATTTATTGGGGTTTAAGGGAGAGAGTGTGGGATGAGATTTATTGGGTTGTCGGGGAGAGAGTGTGGGATGGGATTTATTGGGTTTAAGGAAGAGAGTGTGGGATGGGATTTATTGGGGTTTAAGGGAGAGAGTGTGGGATGGGATTTATTGGGGTTTAAGGGAGAGAGTGTGGGATGGGATTTATTGTGTTTAAGGGAGAGAGTGTGGGATGGGATTTATTGGAGTTTAAGGGAGAGAGTGTGGGATGGGATTTATTGGGGCTTAAGGGAGAGAGTGCGGGATGGGATTTATTGGGGTTTAAGGGAGAGAGTGCGGGATGGGATTTATTGGGTTTAAGGGAGAGAGTGCGGGATGGGATTTATTGGCTTTAAGGGAGAGAGTGTGGGATGGGATTTATTGGATTTATGGGAGAGAGTGAGGGATGGGATTAATTGGGAAGTCAGGGAGAGAGTGTGGGATGGGATTTATAGGGGTTTAAGGGTGAGAGTTGGGGATGGGATTTATTGGGGTGTCCGGGAGAGTGTGAGGGATGGGATTTATTGGGGTGTCAGGGAGCGAGAGTGGGATGGGATTTATTGGGGTTTGAGGGCGAGAGTGTGGGATGGGATTTATTGGATTTAAGGGAGAGGGTGTGGGATGGGATTTATTGGGTTTAAGGGAGAAGGTGTGGGATGGGATTTATTGGGGTGTCGGGGAGAGAGTGTGGAATGGGATTTATTGGGTTTAAGGGAGAGAGTGTGGGAAGGGATTTATTGGGGTTTAAGGGAGAGAGTGTGGGATGGGATTTATTGGGTTTAAGGGAGTGAGTGTGGGATGGGATTTATTGGGGAGTCGGGGAGAGAGTGTGGGATGGGATTTAATTGGGTGTCTGGGAGAGAGTGTGGAATGAGATTTATTGGGTTTAAGGGAGAGGGTGTGGGATGGGATTTATTTGGGTGTCTGGGAAAGAGTGTGGGATGCGATTTATTGGGGTGTCAGGGAGAGAGTTTGGGATGGGGTTTATTGCGGATTAAGGGAGAGAGTGTGGGATGGGATTTATTGGATTTAAGGGAGAGAGTGTGGGATGGGATTTATTGGGGAGTCGGGGAGAGATTGTGGGATGGGATTTATTGGGGTTGAAGGGAGAGAGTGTGGGATGGGATTTATTGGGGTTTAAAGGAGAGAGTGTGGGATGAGATTTATTGGGTTTAAGGGAGAGAGTGTGGGATGGGATTTATTTGGGTGTCTGGGAGAGAGTGTGGGATGGGATTTCTTGGGGTGTCGGGAAGAGAGTGTGGGATGAGATTTATTGGGGTTTAAGGGAGAGAGTGTGGGATGAGATTTATTGGGGTGTCGGGGAGACAGTGTTTGATGGGATTTATTGGGTTTAAGGAAGAGAGTGTCGGATGGGATTAATTGGGGTTTAAGAGAGAGAGTGTGGGATGGGATTTATTGTGTTTAAGGGAGAGAGTGTGGGATGGGATTTATTGGGTTTAAGGGAGAGAGTGTGGGTTGGGATTTGTTGGGGTGTCAGGGAGAGAGTGTGGGATGGGATTTATTGGATTTAAGGGAGAGAGTGTGGGATGGGATTTATTGGATTTAAGGGAGAGAGTGTGGGATGGGATTTATTGGATTTAAGGGAGAGAGTGAGGGATGGGATTAATTGGGATGTCAGGGAGAGAGTGTGGGATGGGATTTATTGGGGTTTAAGGGAGAGAGTTTGGGATGGGATTTATTGGGGTGTCCGGGAGAGTGTGAGGGGTGGGATTTATTGGGGTGTCAGGGAGCGAGAGTGGGATGGGATTTATTGGGGTGTGAGGGAGAGCGTGTGGGATGGGATTTATTGGGTTTAAGGGAGAGAGTGTGGGATGGGATTTATTGGGGTTTAAGGGAGAGAGTGTGGGATGGGATTTATTGGGGTTTAAGGGAGAGAGTGTGGGATGGGATTTATTGGGTTTAAGGGAGTGAGTGTGGGATGGGATTTATTGGGGAGTCGGGGAGAGAGTGTGGGATGGGATTTATTTGGGTGTCTGGGAGAGAGTGTGGGATGAGATTTATTGGGTTTAAGGGAGAGGGTGTGGGATGGGATTTATTTGGGTGTCTGGGAGAGAGTGTGGGATGGGATTTATTGGGGTTTAAGGGAGAGAGTGTGGGATGGGATTTATTGGGGATTAATGGAGAGAGTGTGGGATGAGATTTATTGGGTTTAAAGGAGAGAGTGTGGGATGGGATTTATTGGGGTTTAAGGGAGAGAGTGTGGGATGGGATTTATTGGGGTTTAAGGGAGAGAGTGTGGGATGAGATTTATTGGGTTTAAGGGAGAGAGTGTGGGATGGGATTTATTTGGGTGTCTGGGAGAGAGTGTGGGATGGGATTTCTTGGGGTGTCGGGAAGAGAGTGTGGGATGAGATTTATTGGGGTTTAAGGGAGAGAGTGTGGGATGAGATTTATTGGGGTGTCGGGGAGACAGTGTTTGATGGGATTTATTGGGTTTAAGGAAGAGAGTGTCGGATGGGATTAATTGGGGTTTAAGAGAGAGAGTGTGGGATGGGATTTATTGTGTTTAAGGGAGAGAGTGTGGGATGGGATTTATTGGGTTTAAGGGAGAGAGTGTGGGTTGGGATTTGTTGGGGTGTCAGGGAGAGAGTGTGGGATGGGATTTATTGGATATAAGGGAGAGAGTGTGGGATGGGATTTATTGGATTCAAGGGAGAGAGTGTGGGATGGGATTTATTGGATTTAAGGGAGAGAGTGAGGGATGGGATTAATTGGGATGTCAGGGAGAGAGTGTGGGATGGGATTTATTGGGGTTTAAGGGAGAGAGTTTTGGATGGGATTTATTGGGGTGTCCGCGAGAGTGTGAGGGGTGGGATTTATTGGGGTGTCAGGGAGCGAGAGTGGGATGGGATTTATTGTGGTGTGAGGGAGAGAGTGTGGGATGGGATTTATTGGGTTTAAGGGAGAGAGTGTGGGATGGGATTTATTGGGGTTTAAGGGAGAGAGTGTGGGATGGGATTTATTGGGGTTTAAGGGAGAGAGTGTGGGATGGGATTTATTGGGTTTAAGGGAGTGAGTGTGGGATGGGATTTATTGGGGAGTCGGGGAGAGAGTGTGGGATGGGATTTATTTGGGTGTCTGGGAGAGAGTGTGGGATGGGATTTATTGCATTTAAGGGAGAGAGTGTGGGATGGGATTTATTGCATTTAAGGGAGAGAGTGTGGGATGGGATTTATTGCATTTAAGGGAGAGAGTGTGGGATGGGATTTATTGCATTTAAGGGAGAGAGTGTGGGATGGGATTTATTGCTTTTAAGGGAGAGAGTGTGGGATGGGATTTATTGCATTTAAGGGAGAGAGTGTGAGATGGGATTTATTGCATTTAAGGGAGAGAGTGTGGGATGGGATTTATTGGGTTTAAGGGTGAGAGTGTGGGATGGGATTTATTGGGTTTAAGGGTGAGAGTGTGGGATGGGATTTATTGGGTGTTGGGGAGAGAGTGTGGGATGGGATTTATTTGGGTGTCTGGGAGAGAGTGTGGGATGGGATTTATTGGGGTTTAAGGGAGAGAGTGTGGGATGGGATTTATTGGGGATTAAGGGAGAGAGTGTGGGATGGGATTCATTGGGGTGTCAGGGAGAGAGTTTGGGATGGGGTTTATTGGGGATTAAGGGAGAGAGTGTGGGATGGGATTTATTGGGTTTAAGGGAGCGAGTGTGGGATGGGATTTATTGGGTTTAAGGGAGAGAGTGTGGGATGGGATTTATTGGGTTTAAGGGAGAGAGTGTGGGATGGGATTTATTTGGGTGTCTGGGAGAGAGTTTGGGAAGGGGTATATTGGGGATTAAGGGAGAGAGTGTGGGATGGGATTTATTGGGTTTAAGGGAGAGAGTGTGGGATGGGATTTATTGGGTTTAAGGGAGAGAGTGTGGGATGGGATTCATTGGGTTTAAGGGAGAGGGTGTGGGATGGGATTTATTTGGGTGTCTGGGAGAGAGTGTGGGATGGGATTTATTGGGTTTAAGGGAGAGAGTGAGGGATGGGATTTATTGGGGAGTCGGGGAGAGATTGTGGGATGGGATTTATTGGGGTTTAAGGGAGAGAGTGTGGGATGGGATTTATTGGGGTTTAAGGGAGAGAGTGTGGGATGAGATTTATTGGGTTTAAGGGAGAGAGTGTGGGATGGGATTTATTTGGGTGTCTGGGAGAGAGTGTGGGATGGGATTTATTGGGGTGTCGGGAAGAGAGTGTGGGATGAGATTTATTGGGGATTAAGGGAGAGAGTGTGGGATGAGATTTATTGGGGTGTCGGGGAGAGAGTGTGGGATGGGATTTATTGTGTTTAAGGAAGAGAGTGTGGGATGGGATTTATTGGGGTTTAAGGGAGAGAGTGTGGGATGGGATTTATTGGGGTTTAAGGGAGAGAGTGTGGGATGGGATTTATTGGGGTTTAAGGGAGAGAGTGTGGGATGGGATTTATTGGGTTTAAGGGAGAATGTGTGGGATGGGATTTATTTGGGTGTCTGGGAGAGAGTGTGGGATGGGATTTATTGGGGTTTAAGGGAGAGAGTGTGGGATGGGATTTATTGGGGATTAAGGGAGAGAGTGTGGGATGGGATTCATTGGGTTGTCAGGGAAAGAGTTTGGGATGGGGTTTATTGGGGTTTAAGGGAGAGAGTGTGGGATGGGATTTTTTTGGGTGTCTGGGAGAGTGTGTGGGATGGGATTTATTGGGGTGTCGGGAAGAGAGTGTGGCATGGGATTTATTGGGTTTAAGGGAGAGTGTGGGATGGGATTTATTGGGGTTTAAGGGAGAGAGTGTGGGATGGGATTTATTGGGGTTTAAGGGAGAGAGTGTGGGATGAGATTTATTGGGGTGTCGGGGAGAGAGTGTGGTATGGGATTTATTGGGTTTAAGGGAGAGAGTGTGGGATGGGATTTATTGGGGTTTAAGGGAGAGAGTGTGGGATGAGATTTATTGGGTTGTCGGGGAGAGAGTGTGGGATGGGATTTATTGGGTTTAAGGAAGAGAGTGTGGGATGGGATTTATTGGGGTTTAAGGGAGAGAGTGTGGGATGGGATTTATTGGGGTTTAAGGGAGAGAGTGTGGGATGGGATTTATTGTGTTTAAGGGAGAGAGTGTGGGATGGGATTTATTGGAGTTTAAGGGAGAGAGTGTGGGATGGGATTTATTGGGGCTTAAGGGAGAGAGTGCGGGATGGGATTTATTGGGGTTTAAGGGAGAGAGTGCGGGATGGGATTTATTGGGTTTAAGGGAGAGAGTGCGGGATGGGATTTATTGGCTTTAAGGGAGAGAGTGTGGGATGGGATTTATTGGATTTATGGGAGAGAGTGAGGGATGGGATTAATTGGGATGTCAGGGAGAGAGTGTGGGATGGGATTTATAGGGGTTTAAGGGTGAGAGTTTGGGATGGGATTTATTGGGGTGTCCGGGAGAGTGTGAGGGATGGGATTTATTGGGGTGTCAGGGAGCGAGAGTGGGATGGGATTTATTGGGGTTTGAGGGAGAGAGTGTGGGATGGGATTTATTGGATTTAAGGGAGAGGGTGTGGGATGGGATTTATTGGGTTTAAGGGAGAAGGTGTGGGATGGGATTTATTGGGGTGTCGGGGAGAGAGTGTGGAATGGGATTTATTGGGTTTAAGGGAGAGAGTGTGGGAAGGGATTTATTGGGGTTTAAGGGAGAGAGTGTGGGATGGGATTTATTGGGTTTAAGGGAGTGAGTGTGGGATGGGATTTATTGGGGAGTCGGGGAGAGAGTGTGGGATGGGATTTAATTGGGTGTCTGGGAGAGAGTCTGGAATGAGATTTATTGGGTTTAAGGGAGAGGGTGTGGGATGGGATTTATTTGGGTGTCTGGGAAAGAGTGTGGGATGCGATTTATTGGGGTGTCAGGGAGAGAGTTTGGGATGGGGTTTATTGCGGATTAAGGGAGAGAGTGTGGGATGGGATTTATTGGGTTTAAGGGAGAGAGTGTGGGATGGGATTTATTGGGGAGTCGGGGAGAGATTGTGGGATGGGATTTATTGGGGTTGAAGGGAGAGAGTGTGGGATGGGATTTATTGGGGTTTAAAGGAGAGAGTGTGGGATGAGATTTATTGGGTTTAAGGGAGAGAGTGTGGGATGGGATTTATTTGGGTGTCTGGGAGAGAGTGTGGGATGGGATTTCTTGGGGTGTCGGGAAGAGAGTGTGGGATGAGATTTATTGGGGTTTAAGGGAGAGAGTGTGGGATGAGATTTATTGGGGTGTCGGGGAGACAGTGTTTGATGGGATTTATTGGGTTTAAGGAAGAGAGTGTCGGATGGGATTAATTGGGGTTTAAGAGAGAGAGTGTGGGATGGGATTTATTGTGTTTAAGGGAGAGAGTGTGGGATGGGATTTATTGGGTTTAAGGGAGAGAGTGTGGGTTGGGATTTGTTGGGGTGTCAGGGAGAGAGTGTGGGATGGGATTTATTGGATTTAAGGGAGAGAGTGTGGGATGGGATTTATTGGATTTAAGGGAGAGAGTGTGGGATGGGATTTATTGGATTTAAGGGAGAGAGTGAGGGATGGGATTAATTGGGATGTCAGGGAGAGAGTGTGGGATGGGATTTATTGGGGTTTAAGGGAGAGAGTTTGGGATGGGATTTATTGGGGTGTCCGGGAGAGTGTGAGGGGTGGGATTTATTGGGGTGTCAGGGAGCGAGAGTGGGATGGGATTTATTGGGGTGTGAGGGAGAGAGTGTGGGATGGGATTTATTGGGTTTAAGGGAGAGAGTGTGGGATGGGATTTATTGGGGTTTAAGGGAGAGAGTGTGGGATGGGATTTATTGGGGTTTAAGGGAGAGAGTGTGGGATGGGATTTATTGGGTTTAAGGGAGTGAGTGTGGGATGGGATTTATTGGGGAGTCGGGGAGAGAGTGTGGGATGGGATTTATTTGGGTGTCTGGGAGAGAGTGTGGGATGAGATTTATTGGGTTTAAGGGAGAGGGTGTGGGATGGGATTTATTTGGGTGTCTGGGAGAGAGTGTGGGATGGGATTTATTGGGGTTTAAGGGAGAGAGTGTGGGATGGGATTTATTGGGGATTAATGGAGAGAGTGTGGGATGAGATTTATTGGGTTTAAAGGAGAGAGTGTGGGATGGGATTTATTGGGGTTGAAGGGAGAGAGTGTGGGATGGGATTTATTGGGGTTTAAGGGAGAGAGTGTGGGATGAGATTTATTGGGTTTAAGGGAGAGAGTGTGGGATGGGATTTATTTGGGTGTCTGGGAGAGAGTGTGGGATGGGATTTCTTGGGGTGTCGGGAAGAGAGTGTGGGATGAGATTTATTGGGGTTTAAGGGAGAGAGTGTGGGATGAGATTTATTGGGGTGTCGGGGAGACAGTGTTTGATGGGATTTATTGGGTTTAAGGAAGAGAGTGTCGGATGGGATTAATTGGGGTTTAAGAGAGAGAGTGTGGGATGGGATTTATTGTGTTTAAGGGAGAGAGTGTGGGATGGGATTTATTGGGTTTAAGGGAGAGAGTGTGGGTTGGGATTTGTTGGGGTGTCAGGGAGAGAGTGTGGGATGGGATTTATTGGATTTAAGGGAGAGAGTGTGGGATGGGATTTATTGGATTTAAGGGAGAGAGTGTGGGATGGGATTTATTGGATTTAAGGGAGAGAGTGAGGGATGGGATTAATTGGGATGTCAGGGAGAGAGTGTGGGATGGGATTTATTGGGGTTTAAGGGAGAGAGTTTTGGATGGGATTTATTGGGGTGTCCGGGAGAGTGTGAGGGGTGGGATTTATTGGGGTGTCAGGGAGCGAGAGTGGGATGGGATTTATTGGGGTGTGAGGGAGAGAGTGTGGGATGGGATTTATTGGGTTTAAGGGAGAGAGTGTGGGATGGGATTTATTGGGGTTTAAGGGAGAGAGTGTGGGATGGGATTTATTGGGGTTTAAGGGAGAGAGTGTGGGATGGGATTTATTGGGTTTAAGGGAGTGAGTGTGGGATGGGATTTATTGGGGAGTCGGGGAGAGAGTGTGGGATGGGATTTATATGGGTGTCTGGGAGAGAGTGTGGGATGAGATTTATTGGGTTTAAGGGAGAGGGTGTGGGATGGGATTTATTTGGTTGTCTGGGAGAGAGTGTGGGATGGGATTTATTGGGGTTTAAGGGAGAGAGTGTGGGATGGGATTTATTGGGGATTAATGGAGAGAGTGTGGGATGAGATTTATTGGGTTTAAAGGAGAGAGTGTGGGATGGGATTTATTGGGGTTTAAGGGAGAGAGTGTGGGATGGGATTTATTGGGGTTTAAGGGAGAGAGTGTGGGATGAGATTTATTGGGTTTAAGGGAGAGAGTGTGGGATGGGATTTATTTGGGTGTCTGGGAGAGAGTGTGGGATGGGATTTCTTGGGGTGTCGGGAAGAGAGTGTGGGATGAGATTTATTGGGGTTTAAGGGAGAGAGTGTGGGATGAGATTTATTGGGGTGTCGGGGAGACAGTGTTTGATGGGATTTATTGGGTTTAAGGAAGAGAGTGTCGGATGGGATTAATTGGGGTTTAAGGGAGAGAGTGTGGGATGGGATTTATTGGGTTTAAGGGAGAGAGTGTGGGATGGGATTTGTTGGGGTGTCAGGGATAGAGTGTGGGATGGGATTTATTGGATTTAAGGGAGAGAGTGAGGGATGGGATTAATTGGGATGTCAGGGAGAGAGTGTGGCATGGGATTTATTGGGGTTTAAGGGAAAGAGTTTGGGATGGGATTTATTGGGGTGTCAGGGAGCGAGAGTGGGATGGGATTTATTGGGGTTTGAGGGAGTGTGGGATGGGATTTATTGGGGTTTAAGGGAGAGAGTGTGGGATGGGATTTATTGGGTTTAAGGGAGAGAGTGTGGGATGGGATTTATTGGGGTTTAAGGGAGAGAGTGTGGAATGGGATTTATTGGGGTTTAAGGGAGAGAGTGTGAGATGGGATTTATTGGGTTTAAGGGAGAGAGTGTGGGATGGGATTTATTGGTGTGTCAGAGAGAGAGTGTGGGATGGGATTTATTGGAGTGTCAGGGAGAGAGTTTGGGATGGGATTTATTGGGGTTTAAGGGAGAGAGTGTGGGATGGGATTTATTGGGGAGTCGGAGAGAGAGTGTTGGATGGGATTTGTTGGATTTAATGGAGAAAGTGTGGGATTGGATATTTTGGGGTTTAAGGGAAAGAGTGTTGGATGGGATTTATTGGGATGCCATGGGAGAGAGTGTGGGATGGGATTTATTGGGGTGTCAGGGAGAGAGTGTGGGATGGGATTTATTGGGGTGTCTGGGAGGGAGTGTGGGATGGGATTCATTGGGGTGTCGGGAAGTGAGTGTGGGATGAGATTTATTGGGGTGTGGGGGAGAGAGTGTGGGATGGGATTTATTGAGTTTAAGGGAGAGAGTGTGGGATGGGATTTATTGGAGTGTCAGGGAGAGAGTGTGGGATGGGATTTATTGGATTTAAGGGAGAGAGTGAGGGATGGGATTAATTGGGATGTCAGGCAGAGAGTGTGGGATGGGATTTATTGGGGTTTAAGGGAGAGAGTTTGGGATGGGATTTATTGGGGTGTCCGGGAGAGTGTGAGGGGTGGGATTTATTGGGGTGTCAGGGAGCGAGAGTGGGATGGGATTTATTGGGGTTTGAGGGAGAGAGTGTGGGATTGGATTTATTGGGGTTTAAGGGAGAGAGTGTGGGATGGGATTTATTGGGGTTTAAGGGAGAGAGTGTGGGATGGGATTTATTGGGGTTTAAGGGAGAGAGTGTGGGATGGGATTTATTGGGGTGTCAGGGAGAGAGTGTGGGATGGGATTTATTGGAGTGTCAGGGAGAGAGTTTGGGATGGGATTTATTGGCGTTTAAGGGAGAGAGTGTGGGATGGGATTTATTGGGGAGTCGGGGAGAGAGTGTTGGATGGGATTTGTTGGATTTAAGGGAGAGAGTGTGGGATTGGATATTTTGGGATTTAAGGGAAAGAGTGTTGGATGGGATTAATTGGGATGCCATGGGAGAGAGTGTGGGATGGGATTTATTGGGGTGTCAGGGAGAGAGTGTGGGATGGGATTTATTGGGGTGTCGGGCAGAGAGTGTGGGATGGGATTTATTGGGGTTTAAGGAGAAAGTGCGGGATGGGATTTATTGCGTTTTCGGCGAGAGAGTGTAGGATGGGATTTATTGGGGTGTCAGGGAATGAGTGTGGGATGGGATTTATTGGGGTGTCAGGGAATGAGTGTGGGATGGGATTTATTGGGGAGTCGGGGAGAGAGTGTGGGATGGGATTTATTGGGGCGTCAGGGAATGAGTGTGGGATGGGATTTATTGGGGAGTTGGGGAGAGAGTGTGGGATGGGAATTTTTGGGGTGTCAGGGAGTGAGTGTGGGATGGGATTTATTGGGGAGTCGGGGAGAGAGTGTGGGATGGGAATTATTGGGGTGTCAGGGAGAGAGTGTGGGATGAGATTTATTGGGGTTTAAGGGAGAGATTGTGGGATGGGATTTATTGGGGTTTAAGGGAGAGAGTGTGGGATGGGATTTATTGGGGTTTAAGGGAGAGAGTGTGGGATGGGATTTATTGGGTTTAAGGGAGAGAGTGTGGGATGGGATTTATTGGGGTGTCAGGGAGAGAGTGTGGGATGGGATTTATTGGAGTGTCAGGGAGAGAGTTTGGGATGGGATTTATTGGGCTTTAAGGGAGAGAGTGTGGGATGGGTTTTATTGTGTTTAAGGGAGAGAGTGTGGGATGGGATTTATTGGGTTTAAGGGAGAGAGTGTGGGATGGGATTTGTTGGGGTGTCAGGGAGAGAGTGTGGGATGGGATTTATTGGATTTAAGGGAGAGAGTGAGGGATGGGATTAATTGGGATGTCAGGGAGAGAGTGTGGGATGGGATTTATTGGGGTTTAAGGGAGAGTGTTTGGGATGGGATTTATTGGGGTGTCCGGAAGAGTGTGAGGGGTGGGATTTATTGGGGTGTCAGGGAGCAAGAGTGGGATGGGATTTATTGGGGTTTGAGGGAGAGATTGTGGGATGGGATTTATTGGGGTTTAAGGGAGAGAGTGTGGGATGGGATTTATTGGGTTTAAGGGAGAGAGTGTGGGATGGGATTTATTGGGGTTTAAGGGAGAGAGTGTGGGATGGGATTTATTGGGGTTTAAGGGAGAGAGTGTGGGATGGGATTTATTGGGTTTAAGGGAGAGAGTGTGGGATGGGATTTATTGGGGTGTCAGGGAGAGAGTGTGGGATGGGATTTATTGGAGTGTCAGGGAGAGAGTTTGGGATGGGATTTATTGGGGTTTAAGGGAGAGAGTGTGGGATGGGATTTATTGTGGTGTCAGGGAGAGAGTGTTGGAAGGGATTTGTTGGATTTTACGGAGAGAGTGTGGGATTGGATATTTTGGGGTTTAAGGGAAAGAGTGTTGGATGGGGTTT
Organism: Somniosus microcephalus; assembly: GCF_052327205.1. Taxonomy (NCBI): domain Eukaryota; kingdom Metazoa; phylum Chordata; class Chondrichthyes; order Squaliformes; family Somniosidae; genus Somniosus; species Somniosus microcephalus. The sequence goes on along the minus strand of NC_140990.1, from coordinate 349,442,423 downwards.
ATTGGGATGCCATGGGAGAGCGTGTGGGATGGGATTTATTGGGGTGTCAGGGAGAGAGTGTGGGATGGGATTTATTGGGGTGTCTGGGAGAGAGTGTGGGATGGGATTCATTGGATTTAAGGGAGAGAGTGAGGGATGGGATTAATTGGGATGTCAGGGAGAGAGTGTGGGATGGGATTTATTGGGGTTTAAGGGAGAGAGTTTGGGATGGGATTTATTGGGGTGTCCGGGAGAGTGTGAGGGGTGGGAGTTATTGGAGTGTCAGGGAGTGAGTGTGGGATGGGATTTATTGGGGTTTAAGGGAGAAAGTGTGGGATGGGATTTATTGGGGTTTAAGGGAGAGAGTTTGGGATGGGATTTATTGGGGTGTCCGGGAGAGTGTGAGGGGTGGGATTTATTGGGGTGTCAGGGAGCGAGAGTGGGATGGGATTTATTGGGGTTTGAGGGAGAGAGTGTGGGATTGGATTTATTGGGGTTTAAGGGAGAGAGTTTGGGATGGGATTTATTGGGTTTAAGGGAGAGAGTGTGGAATGGGATTTATTGGGGTGTCAGGGAGAGAGTGTGGGATGGGATTTATTGGATTTAAGTGAGAGAGTGAGGGATGGGATTAATTGGGATGTCAGGGAGAGAGTGTGGGATGGGATTTATTGGGGTTTAAGGGAGAGAGTTTGGGATGAAATTTATTGGGGTGTCCGGAAGAGTGTGAGGGGTGGGATTTATTGGGGTGTCAGGGAGCGAGAGTGGGATGGGATTTATTGGGGTTTGAGGCAGAGATTGTGGGATGGGATTTATTGGGGTTTAAGGGAGAGAGTGTGGGATGGGATTTATTGGGTTTAAGGGAGAGAGTGTGGGATGGGATTTATTGGGGTTTAAGGGAGAGAGTGTGGGATGGGATTTATTGGGGTTTAAGGGAGAGAGTGTGTGATGGGATTTATTGGGTTTAAGGGAGAGAGTGTGGGATGGGATTTATTGGGGTGTCAGGGAGAGAGTGTGGGATGGGATTTATTGGAGTGTCAGGGAGAGTGTTTGGGATGGGATTTATTGGGGTTTAAGGGAGAGAGTGTGGGATGGGATTTATTGGGGAGTCGGGGAGAGAGTGTTGAAAGGGATTTGTTGGATTTAAGGGAGAGAGTGTGGGATTGGATATTTTGGAGTTTAAGGGAAAGTGTGTTGGATGGGATTTATTGGGATGCCATGGGAGAGAGTGTGGGATGGGATTTATTGGGGTGTCAGGGAGAGAGTGTGGTATGGGATTTATTGGGGTGTCTGGGAGAGAGTGTGGAATGGGATTCATTGGGGTGTCGGGAAGAGAGTGTGGGATGAGATTTATTGGGGTGTCGGGGAGAGAGTGTGGGATGGGATTTATTGAGTTTAAGGGAGAGAGTGTGGGATGGGATTTATTGGGGTGTCAGGGAGAGAGTGTGGGATGGGATTTATTGAGTTTAAGGGAGAGAGTGTGGGATGGGATTTATTGGGTTTAAGGGAGAGAGTGTGGGATGGGATTTATTGGGTTTAAGGGAGAGAGTGTGGGATGGGATTTATTGGATTTAAGGGAGAGAGTGAGGGATGGGATTAATTGGGATGTCAGGGAGAGAGTGTGGGATGGGATTTATTGGGGTTTAAGGGAGAGAGTTTGGGATGGGATTTATTGGGGTGTCCGGGAGAGTGTGAGGGGTGGGATTTATTGGGGTGTCAGGGAACGAGTGTGGGATGAGATTTATTGGGGTGTCAGGGAGAGAGTGTAGGATGGGATTTATTGGGGTGTCGGGCAGAGAGTGTGGGATGGGATTTATTGGGGTTTAAGGGAGAAAGTGTGGGATGGGACTTATTGGGGTTTAAGGGAGAGAGTTTGGGATGGGATTCATTGGGGTGTCCGGGAGAGTGTGAGGGGTGGGATTTATTGGGGTGTCAGGGAGCGAGATTGGGATGGGATTTATTGGGGTTTGAGGGAGAGAGTGTGGGATTGGATTTATTGGGGTTTAAGGGAGAGAGTGTGGGATGGGATTTATTGGGTTTAAGGGAGAGAGTGTGGGATGGGATTTATTGGGGTTTAAGGGAGAGAGTGTGGGATGGGATTTATTGGGGTTTAAGGGAGAGAGTGTGGGATGGGATTTATTGGGGTGTCAGGGAGAGAGTGCGGGATGGGATTTATTGGAGTGTCAGGGAGAGAGTTTGGGATGGGATTTATTGGGGTTTAAGGGAGAGAGTGTGGGATGGGATTTATTGGAGTGTCAGGGAGAGAGTTTGGGATGGGTTTTATTGGGGTTTAAGGGAGAGAGTGTGGGATGGGATTTATTGGGGTGTCGGGGAGAGAGTGTTGGATGGGATTTGTTGGATTTAAGGGAGAGAGTGTGGGATTGGATATTTTGGTGTTTAAGGGAAAGAGTGTTGGGTGGGATTTATTGGGATGCCATGGGAGAGAGTGTGGGATGGGATTTATTGTGGTGTCAGGGAGAGAGTGTGTGATGGGATTTATTGGGGTTTAAGGGAGAAAGTGTGGGATGGGATTTATTGCGTTTTCGGTGAGAGAGTGTGGGATGGGATTTATTGAGATGTCAGGGAGAGAGTGTGGGATGGGATTTATTGGGGTGTCAGGGAATGAGTGTGGGATGGGATTTATTGGGTTGTCAGGGAATGAATGTGGGATGGGATTTATTGGGGTGTCAGGGAGAGAGTGTGGGATGGGATTTATTGGGGAGTCGGGGAGAGAGTGTGGGATGGGAAGTATTGGGGTTTAAAGGAAAGAGTGTGGGATGAGACTTATTGGGGTTTAAGGGAGAGATTGTGGGATGGGATTTATTGGGATTTAAGGGAGAGAGTGTGGGATGGGATTTATTGGGGTTTAAGGGAGAGAGTGTGGGATGGGATTTATTGGGTTTAAGGGATAGAGTGAGGGATGGGATTAATTGGGATGTCAGGGAGAGAGTGTGGGATGGGATTTATTGGGTTTAAGGGAGAGAGTGTGGGATGGGATTTATTAGGTTTAAGGGAGAGAGTGTGGAATGGGATTTATTGGGGTGTCAGGGAGAGAGTGTGGGATGGGATTTATTGGATTTAAGGGAGAGAGTGAGGGATGGGATTAATTGGGATGTCAGGGAGAGAGTGTGGGATGGGATTTATTGGGGTTTAAGGGAGAGAGTTTGGGATGGGATTTATTGGGGTGTCCGGAAGAGTGTGAGGGGTGGGATTTATTGGGGTGTCAGGGAGCGAGAGTGGGATGGGATTTATTGGGGTTTGAGGGAGAGATTGTGGGATGGGATTTATTGGGGTTTAAGGGAGAGAGTGTGGGATGGGATTTATTGGGTTTAAGGGAGAGAGTGTGGGATGGGATTTATTGGGGTTTAAGGGAGAGAGTGTGGGATGGGATTTATTGGGGTTGAAGGGAGAGAGTGTGGGATGGGATTTATTGGGTTTAAGGGAGAGAGTGTGGGATGGGATTTATTGGGGTGTCAGGGAGAGAGTGTGGGATGGGATTTATTGGAGTGTCAGGGAGAGAGTTTGGGATGGGATTTATTGGGATTTAAGGGAGAGAGTGTGGGATGGGATTTATTGGGGAGTCGGGGAGAGAGTGTTGGAAGGGATTTGTTGGATTTAAGGGAGAGAGTGTGGGATTGGATATTTCGGGGTTTAAGGGAAAGTGTGTTGGATGGGATTTATTGGGATGCCATGGGAGAGAGTGTGGGATGGGATTTATTGGGGTGTCAGGGAGAGAGTGTGGGATGGGATTTATTGGGGTGTCTGGGAGAGAGTGTGGAATGGGATTCATTGGGGTGTCGGGAAGAGAGTGTGGGATGAGATTTATTGGGGTGTTGGGGAGAGAGTGTGGGATGGGATTTATTGAGTTTAAGAGAGAGAGTGTGGGATGGGATTTATTGGGGTGTCAGGGAGAGAGTGTGGGATGGGATTTATTGAGTTTAAGGGAGAGAGTGTGGGATGGGATTTATTGGGTTTAAGGGAGAGAGTGTGGGATGGGATTTATTGGGTTTAAGGGAGAGAGTGTGGGATGGGATTTATTGGATTTAAGGGAGAGAGTGATGGATGGGATTAATTGGGATGTCAGGGAGAGAGTGTGGGATGGGATTTATTGGGGTTTAAGGGAAAGAGTTTGGGATGGGATTTATTGGGGTGTCCGGGAGAGTGTGAGGGGTGGGATTTATTGGGGTGTCAGGGAACGAGTGTGGGATGGGATTTATTGGGGTGTCAGGGAGAGAGTGTGGGATGGGATTTATTGGGGTGTCGGGCAGAGAGTGTGGGATGGGATTTATTGGGGTTTAAGGGAGAAAGTGTGGGATGGGATTTATTGGGGTTTAAGGGAGAGAGTTTGGGATGGGATTTATTGGGGTGTCCGGGAGAGTGTGAGGGGTGGGATTTATTGGGGTGTCAGGGAGCGAGATTGGGATGGGATTTATTGGGGTTTGAGGGAGAGAGTGTGGGATTGGATTTATTGGGGTTTAAGGGAGAGAGTGTGGGATGGGATTTATTGGGTTTAAGGGAGAGAGTGTGGGATGGGATTTATTGGGGTTTAAGGGAGAGAGTGTGGGATGGGATTTATTGGGGTTTAAGGGAGAGAGTGTGGGATGGGATTTCTTGGGGTGTCAGGGAGAGAGTGCAGGATGGGATTTATTGGAGTGTCAGGGAGAGAGTTTGGGATGGGATTTATTGGGGTTTAAGGGAGAGAGTGTGGGATGGGATTTATTGGAGTGTCAGGGAGAGAGTTTGGGATGGGATTTATTGGGGTTTAAGGGAGAGAGTGTGGGATGGGATTTATTGTGGAGTCGGGGAGAGAGTGTTGGATGGGATTTGTTGGATTTAAGGGAGAGAATGTGGGATTGGATATTTTGGGGTTTAAGGGAAAGAGTGTTGGATGGGATTTATTGGGATGCCATGGGAGAGAGTGTGGGATGGGATTTATTGTGGTGTCAGGGAGAGAGTGTGGGATGGGATTTATTGGGGTGTCGGGCAGAGAGTGTGGGATGGGATTTATTGGGGTTTAAGGGAAAAAGTGTGGGATGGGATTTATTGCGTTTTCGGTGAGAGAGTGTGGGATGGGATTTATTGAGATGTCAGGGAGAGAGTGTGGGATGGGATTTATTGGGGTGTCAGGGAATGAGTGTGGGATGGGATTTATTGGGTTGTCAGGGAATGAGTGTGGGATGGGATTTATTGGGGAGTCGGGGAGAGAGTGTGGGATGGGATTTATTGAGATGTCAGGGAGAGAGTGTGGGATGGGATTTATTGGGGTGTCAGGGAGAGAGTGTGGGATGGGATTTATTGGGGTGTCAGGGAGAGAGTGTGGGATGGGATTTATTGAGGTGTCAGGGAATGAGTGTGGGATGGGATTTATTGGGGAGTCGGGGAGAGAGTGTGGGATGGGAATTATTGGGTTTAAGGGAGAGAGTGTGGGATGGGATTTATTGGGGTTTAAAGGAAAGAGTGTGGGATGAGACTTGTTGGGGTTTAAGGGAGAGATTGTGGGATGGGATTTATTGGGGTTTATGGGAGAGAGTGTGGGATGGGATTTATTGGGGTTCAAGGGAGAGATTGTGGGATGGGATTTATTGGGTTTAAGGGAGAGAGTGAGGGATGGGATTAATTGGGATGTCAGGGAGAGAGTGTGGGATGGGATTTATTGGGTTTAAGGGATAGAGTGTGGGATGGGATTTATTGGGTTTAAGGGAGAGAGTGTGGAATGGGATTTATTGGGGTGTCAGGGAGAGAGTGTGGGATGGGATTTATTGGATTTAAGGGAGAGAGTGAGGGATGGGATTAATTGGGATGTCAGGGAGAGAGTGTGGGATGGGATTTATTGGGGTTTAAGGGAGAGAGTTTGGGATGGGATTTATTGGGGTGTCCGGAAGAGTGTGAGGGGTGGGATTTATTGGGGTGTCAGGGAACGAGTGTGGGATGGGATTTATTGGGGTGTCAGGGAGAGAGTGTGGGATGGGATTTATTGGGGTGTCGGGCAGAGAATGTGGGATGGGATTTATTGGTGTTTAAGGGAGAAAGTGTGGGATGGGATTTATTGGGGTTTAAGGGAGAGAGTTTGGGATGGGATTTATTGGGGTGTCCGGGAGAGTGTGAGGGGTGGGATTTATTGGGGTGTCAGGGAGCGAGATTGGGATGTGATTTATTGCGGTTTGAGGGAGAGAGTGTGGGATTGGATTTATTGGGGTTTAAGGGAGAGAGTGTGGGATGGGATTTATTGGGTTTAAGGGAGAGAGTGTGGGATGGGATTTATTGGGGTTTAAGGGAGAGAGTGTGGGATGGGATTTATTGGGGTTTAAGGGAGAGAGTGTGGGATGGGATTTCTTGGGGTGTCAGGGAGAGAGTGCGGGATGGGATTTATTGGAGTGTCAGGGAGAGATTTTGGGATGGGATTTATTGGGGTTTAAGGGAGAGAGTGTGGGATGGGATTTATTGGAGTGTCAGGGAGAGAGTTTGGGATGGGATTTATTGGGGTTTAAGGGAGAGAGTGTGGGATGGGATTTATTGGAGTGTCAGGGAGAGAGTGTGGGATGGGATTTATTGGGGAGTCGGGGAGAGAGTGTTGGATGGGATTTGTTGGATTTAAGGGAGAGAGTGTGGGATTGGATATTTTGGGGTTCAAGGGAAAGAGTGTTGGATGGGATTTATTGGGATGCCATGGGAGAGAGTGTGGGATGGGATTTATTGGGGTGTCGTGCAGAGAGTGTGGGATGGGATTTATTGGGGTTTACGGGAGAAAGTGTGGGATGGGATTTATTGCGTTTTCGGTGAGAGAGTGTGGGATGGGATTTATTGAGATGTCAGGGAGAGAGTGTGGGATGGGATTTATTGGGGTGTCAGGGAATGAGTGTGGGATGGGATTTATTGGGGAGTCGGGGAGAGAGTGTGGGATGGGATTTATTGGGGTGTCAGGGAGAGAGTGTGGGATGGGATTTGTTGGGGACTCGGGGAGAGAGTGTGGGATGGGAATTATTGGGGTGTCAGAGAGTGAGTGTGGGATGGGATTTATTGGGTTTAAGGGAGAGAGTGTGGGATGGGATTTATTGGGGTTTAAAGGAAAGAGTGTGGGATGAGACTTATTGGGGTTTAAGGGAGAGATTGTGGGATGGGATTTATTGGGGTTTAAGGGAGAGAGTGTGGGATGGGATTTATTGGGGTTCAAGGGAGAGAGTGTGGGATGGGATTTATTGGGTTTAAGGGAGAGAGTGAGGGATGGGATTAATTGGGATGTCAGGGAGAGAGTGTGGGATGGGATTTATTGGGTTTAAGGGAGAGAGTGTGGGATGGGATTTATTGGGTTTAAGGGAGAGAGTGTGGAATGGGATTTATTGGGGTGTCAGGGAGAGAGTGTGGGATGGGATTTATTGGACTTAAGGGAGAGAGTGAGGGATGGGATTAATTGGGATGTCAGGGAGAGAGTGTGGGATGGGATTTATTGGGGTTTAAGGGAGAGAGTTTGGGATGGGATTTATTGGGGTGTCCGGAAGAGTGTGAGGGGTGGGATTTATTGGGGTGTCAGGGAGCGAGAGTGGGATGGGATTTATTGGGGTTTGAGGGAGAGATTGTGGGATGGGATTTATTGGGGTTTAAGGGAGAGAGTGTGGGATGGGATTTATTGGGTTTAAGGGAGAGAGTGTGGGATGGGATTTATTGGGGTTTAAGGGAGAGAGTGTGGGATGGGATTTATTGGGGTTTAAGGGAGAGAGTGTGGGATGGGATTTATTGGGGTGTCCGGAAGAGTGTGAGGGGTGGGATTTATTGGGGTGTCAGGGAGCGAGAGTGGGATGGGATTTATTGGGGTTTGAGGGAGAGATTGTGGGATGGGATTTATTGGGGTTTAAGGGAGAGAGTGTGGGATGGGATTTATTGGGTTTAAGGGAGAGAGTGTGGGATGGGATTTATTGGGTTTAAGGGAGAGAGTGTGGGATGGGATTTATTAGGTTTAAGGGAGAGAGTGTGGAATGGGATTTATTGGGGTGTCAGGGAGAGAGTGTGGGATGGGATTTATTGGATTTAAGGGAGAGAGTGAGGGATGGGATTAATTGGGATGTCAGGGAGAGAGTGTGGGATGGGATTTATTGGGGTTTAAGGGAGAGAGTTTGGGATGGGATTTATTGGGGTGTCCGGAAGAGTGTGTGGGGTGGGATTTATTGGGGTGTCAGGGAGCGAGAGTGGGATGGGATTTATTGGGGTTTGAGGGAGAGATTGTGGGATGGGATTTATTGGGGTTTAAGGGAGAGAGTGTGGGATGGGATTTATTGGGTTTAAGGGAGAGAGTGTGGGATGGGATTTATTGGGGTTTAAGGGAGAGAGTGTGGGATGGGATTTATTGGGGTTGAAGGGAGAGAGTGTGGGATGGGATTTATTGGGTTTAAGGGAGAGAGTGTGGGATGGGATTTATTGGGGTGTCAGGGAGAGAGTGTGGGATGGGATTTATTGGAGTGTCAGGGAGAGAGTTTGGGATGGGATTTATTGGGGTTTAAGGGAGAGAGTGTGGGATGGGATTTATTGGGGAGTCGGGGAGAGAGTGTTGGAAGGGATTTGTTGGATTTAAGGGAGAGAGTGTGGGATTGGATATTTCGGGGTTTAAGGGAAAGTGTGTTGGATGGGATTTATTGGGATGCCATGGGAGAGAGTGTGGGATGGGATTTATTGGGGTGTCAGGGAGAGAGTGTGGGATGGGATTTATTGGGGTGTCTGGGAGAGAGTGTGGAATGGGATTCATTGGGGTGTCGGGAAGAGAGTGTGGGATGAGATTTATTGGGGTGTTGGGGAGAGAGTGTGGGATGGGATTTATTGAGTTTAAGAGAGAGAGTGTGGGATGGGATTTATTGGGGTGTCAGGGAGAGAGTGTGGGATGGGATTTATTGAGTTTAAGGGAGAGAGTGTGGGATGGGATTTATTGGGTTTAAGGGAGAGAGTGTGGGATGGGATTTATTGGGTTTAAGGGAGAGAGTGTGGGATGGGATTTATTGGATTTAAGGGAGAGAGTGATGGATGGGATTAATTGGGATGTCAGGGAGAGAGTGTGGGATGGGATTTATTGGGGTTTAAGGGAAAGAGTTTGGGATGGGATTTATTGGGGTGTCCGGGAGAGTGTGAGGGGTGGGATTTATTGGGGTGTCAGGGAACGAGTGTGGGATGGGATTTATTGGGGTGTCAGGGAGAGAGTGTGGGATGGGATTTATTGGGGTGTCGGGCAGAGAGTGTGGGATGGGATTTATTGGGGTTTAAGGGAGAAAGTGTGGGATGGGATTTATTGGGGTTTAAGGGAGAGAGTTTGGGATGGGATTTATTGGGGTGTCCGGGAGAGTGTGAGGGGTGGGATTTATTGGGGTGTCAGGGAGCGAGATTGGGATGGGATTTATTGGGGTTTGAGGGAGAGAGTGTGGGATTGGATTTATTGGGGTTTAAGGGAGAGAGTGTGGGATGGGATTTATTGGGTTTAAGGGAGAGAGTGTGGGATGGGATTTATTGGGGTTTAAGGGAGAGAGTGTGGGATGGGATTTATTGGGGTTTAAGGGAGAGAGTGTGGGATGGGATTTCTTGGGGTGTCAGGGAGAGAGTGCAGGATGGGATTTATTGGAGTGTCAGGGAGAGAGTTTGGGATGGGATTTATTGGGGTTTAAGGGAGAGAGTGTGGGATGGGATTTATTGGAGTGTCAGGGAGAGAGTTTGGGATGGGATTTATTGGGGTTTAAGGGAGAGAGTGTGGGATGGGATTTATTGTGGAGTCGGGGAGAGAGTGTTGGATGGGATTTGTTGGATTTAAGGGAGAGAATGTGGGATTGGATATTTTGGGGTTTAAGGGAAAGAGTGTTGGATGGGATTTATTGGGATGCCATGGGAGAGAGTGTGGGATGGGATTTATTGTGGTGTCAGGGAGAGAGTGTGGGATGGGATTTATTGGGGTGTCGGGCAGAGAGTGTGGGATGGGATTTATTGGGGTTTAAGGGAAAAAGTGTGGAATGGGATTTATTGCGTTTTCGGTGAGAGAGTGTGGGATGGGATTTATTGAGATGTCAGGGAGAGAGTGTGGGATGGGATTTATTGGGGTGTCAGGGAATGAGTGTGGGATGGGATTTATTGGGTTGTCAGGGAATGAGTGTGGGATGGGATTTATTAGGGAGTCGGGGAGAGAGTGTGGGATGGGATTTATTGAGATGTCAGGGAGAGAGTTTGGGATGGGATTTATTGGGGTGTCAGGGAGAGAGTGTGGGATGGGATTTATTGGGGTGTCAGGGAGAGAGTGTGGGATGGGATTTATTGAGGTGTCAGGGAATGAGTGTGGGATGGGATTTATTGGGGAGTCGGGGAGAGAGTGTGGGATGGGAATTATTGGGTTTAAGGGAGAGAGTGTGGGATGGGATTTATTGGGGTTTAAAGGAAAGAGTGTGGGATGAGACTTGTTGTGGTTTAAGGGAGAGATTGTGGGATGGGATTTATTGGGGTTTAAGGGAGAGAGTGTGGGATGGGATTTATTGGGGTTCAAGGGAGAGATTGTGGGATGGGATTTATTGGGTTTAAGGGAGAGAGTGAGGGATGGGATTAATTGGGATGTCAGGGAGAGAGTGTGGGATGGGATTTATTGGGTTTAAGGGAGAGAGTGTGGGATGGGATTTATTGGGTTTAAGGGAGAGAGTGTGGAATGGGATTTATTGGGGTGTCAGGGAGAGAGTGTGGGATGGGATTTATTGGATTTAAGGGAGAGAGTGAGGGATGGGATTAATTGGGATGTCAGGGAGAGAGTGTGGGATGGGATTTATTGGGGTTTAAGGGAGAGAGTTTGGGATGGGATTTATTGGGGTGTCCGGAAGAGTGTGAGGGGTGGGATTTATTGGGGTGTCAGGGAACGAGTGTGGGATGGGATTTATTGGGGTGTCAGGGAGAGAGTGTGGGATGGGATTTATTGGGGTGTCGGGCAGAGAATGTGGGATGGGATTTATTGGTGTTTAAGGGAGAAAGTGTGGGATGGGATTTATTGGGGTTTAAGGGAGATTTTGGGATGGGATTTATTGGGGTGTCCGGGAGAGTGTGAGGGGTGGGATTTATTGGGGTGTCAGGGAGCGAGATTGGGATGTGATTTATTGCGGTTTGAGGGAGAGAGTGTGGGATTGGATTTATTGGGGTTTAAGGGAGAGAGTGTGGGATGGGATTTATTGGGTTTAAGGGAGAGAGTGTGGGATGGGATTTATTGGGGTTTAAGGGAGAGAGTGTGGGATGGGATTTATTGGGGTTTAAGGGAGAGAGTGTGGGATGGGATTTCTTGGGGTGTCAGGGAGAGAGTGCGGGATGGGATTTATTGGAGTGTCAGGGAGAGAGTTTGGGATGGGATTTATTGGGGTTTAAGGGAGAGAGTGTGGGATGGGATTTATTGGAGTGTCAGGGAGAGAGTTTGGGATGGGATTTATTGGGGTTTAAGGGAGAGAGTGTGGGATGGGATTTATTGGAGTGTCAGGGAGAGAGTGTGGGATGGGATTTATTGGGGAGTCGGGGAGAGAGTGTTGGATGGGATTTGTTGGATTTAAGGGAGAGAGTGTGGGATTGGATATTTTGGGGTTCAAGGGAAAGAGTGTTGGATGGGATTTATTGGGATGCCATGGGAGAGAGTGTGGGATGGGATTTATTGGGGTGTCGTGCAGAGAGTGTGGGATGGGATTTATTGGGGTTTACGGGAGAAAGTGTGGGATGGGATTTATTGCGTTTTCGGTGAGAGAGTGTGGGATGGGATTTATTGAGATGTCAGGGAGAGAGTGTGGGATGGGATTTATTGGGGTGTCAGGGAATGAGTGTGGGATGGGATTTATTGGGGAGTCGGGGAGAGAGTGTGGGATGGGATTTATTGGGGTGTCAGGGAGAGAGTGTGGGATGGGATTTATTGGGGAGTCGGGGAGAGAGTGTGGGATGGGAATTATTGGGGTGTCAGAGAGTGAGTGTGGGATGGGATTTATTGGGTTTAAGGGAGAGAGTGTGGGATGGGATTTATTGGGGTTTAAAGGAAAGAGTGTGGGATGAGACTTATTGGGGTTTAAGGGAGAGATTGTGGGATGGGATTTATTGGGGTTTAAGGGAGAGAGTGTGGGATGGGATTTATTGGGGTTCAAGGGAGAGAGTGTGGGATGGGATTTATTGGGTTTAAGGGAGAGAGTGAGGGATGGGATTAATTGGGATGTCAGGGAGAGAGTGTGGGATGGGATTTATTGGGTTTAAGGGAGAGAGTGTGGGATGGGATTTATTGGGTTTAAGGGAGAGAGTGTGGAATGGGATTTATTGGGGTGTCAGGGAGAGAGTGTGGGATGGGATTTATTGGACTTAAGGGAGAGAGTGAGGGATGGGATTAATTGGGATGTCAGGGAGAGAGTGTGGGATGGGATTTATTGGGGTTTAAGGGAGAGAGTTTGGGATGGGATTTATTGGGGTGTCCGGAAGAGTGTGAGGGGTGGGATTTATTGGGGTGTCAGGGAGCGAGAGTGGGATGGGATTTATTGGGGTTTGAGGGAGAGATTGTGGGATGGGATTTATTGGGGTTTAAGGGAGAGAGTGTGGGATGGGATTTATTGGGTTTAAGGGAGAGAGTGTGGGATGGGATTTATTGGGGTTTAAGGGAGAGAGTGTGGGATGGGATTTATTGGGGTTTAAGGGAGAGAGTGTGGGATGGGATTTATTGAGGTGTCAGGGAATGAGTGTGGGATGGGATTTATTGGGGCGTCGGGGAGAGAGTGTTGGATGGGAATTATTGGGGTGTCAGAGAGTGAGTGTGGGATGGGATTTATTGGGTTTAAGGGAGAGAGTGTGGGATGGGATTTATTGGGGTTTAAAGGAAAGAGTGTGGGATGAGACTTATTGGGGTTTAAGGGAGAGATTGTGGGATGGGATTTATTGGGGTTTAAGGGAGAGAGTGTGGGATGGGATTTATTGGGGTTTAAGGGAGAGAGTGTGGGATGGGGTTTATTGGGTTTAAGGGAGAGAGTGAGGGATGGGATTAATTGGGATGTCAGGGAGAGAGTGTGGGATGGGATTTATTGGGTTTAAGGGAGAGAGTGTGGGATGGGATTTATTGGGTTTAAGGGAGAGAGTGTGGGATGGGATTTATTGGGTTTAAGGGAGAGAGTGTGGAATGGGATTTATTGGGGTGTCAGGGAGAGAGTGTGGGATGGGATTTATTGGATTTAAGGGAGAGAGTGAGGGATGGGATTAATTGGGATGTCAGGGAGAGAGTGTGGGATGGGATTTATTGGGGTTTAAGGGAGAGAGTTTGGGATGGGATTTATTGGGGTGTCCGGAAGAGTGTGAGGGGTGGGATTTATTGGGGTGTCGGGCAGAGAGTGTGGGATGGGATTTATTGGTGTTTAAGGGAGAAAGTGTGGGATGGGATTTATTGGGGTTTAAGGGAGAGAGTTTGGGATGGGATTTATTGGGGTGTCCGGGAGAGAGTGTGGGATGGGATTTATTGGATTTAAGGGAGAGAGTGAGGGATGGGATTAATTGGGATGTCAGGGAGAGAGTGTGGGATTGGATTTATTGGGGTTTAAGGGAGAGAGTGTGGGATGGGATTTATTGGGTTTAAGGGAGAGAGTGTGGGATGGGATTTATTGGGGTTTAAGGGAGAGAGTGTGGGATGGGATTTATTGGGGTTTAAGGGAGAGAGTGTGGGATGGGATTTCTTGGGGTGTCAGGGAGAGAGTGCGGGATGGGATTTATTGGAGTGTCAGGGAGAGAGTTTGGGATGGGATTTATTGGGGTTTAAGGGAGAGAGTGTGGGTTGGGATTTATTGGAGTGTCAGGGAGAGAGTTTGGGATGGGATTTATTGGGGTTTAAGGGAGAGAGTGTGGGATGGGATTTATTGGAGTGTCAGGGAGAGAGTGTGGGATGGGATTTATTGGGGAGTCGGGGAGAGAGTGTTGGATGGGATTTGTTGGATTTAAGGGAGAGAGTGTGGGATTGGATATTTTGGGGTTCAAAGGAAAGAGTGTTGGATGGGATTTATTGGGATGCCATGGGAGAGAGTGTGGGATGGGATTTATTGGGGTGTCGTGCAGAGAGTGTGGGATGGGATTTATTGGGGTTTACGGGAGAAAGTGTGGGATGGGATTTATTGCGTTTTCAGTGAGAGAGTGTGGGATGGGATTTATTGAGATGTCAGGGAGAGAGTGTGGGATGGGATTTATTGGGGTGTCAGGGAATGAGTGTGGGATGGGATTTATTGGGGAGTCGGGGAGAGAGTGTGGGATGGGATTTATTGGGGTGTCAGGGAGAGAGTGTGGGATGGGATTTATTGGGGAGTCGGGGAGAGAGTGTGGGATGGGAATTATTGGGGTGTCAGAGAGTGAGTGTGGGATGGGATTTATTGGGTTTAAGGGAGAGAGTGTGGGATGGGATTTATTGGGGTTTAAAGGAAAGAGTGTGGGATGAGACTTATTGGGGTTTAAGGGAGAGATTGTGGGATGGGATTTATTGGGGTTTAAGGGAGAGAGTGTGGGATGGGATTTATTGGGGTTTAAGGGAGAGAGTGTGGGATGGGGTTTATTGGGTTTAAGGGAGAGAGTGAGGGATGGGATTAATTGGGATGTCAGGGAGAGAGTGTGGGATGGGATTTATTGGGTTTAAGGGAGAGAGTGTGGGATGGGATTTATAGGGTTTAAGGGAGAGAGTTTGGGATGGGATTTATTGGGTTTAAGGGAGAGAGTGTGGAATGGGATTTATTGGGGTGTCAGGGAGAGAGTGTGGGATGGGATTTATTGGATTTAAGGGAGAGAGTGAGGGATGGGATTAATTGGGATGTCAGGGAGAGAGTGTGGGATGGGATTTATTGGGGTTTAAGGGAGAGAGTTTGGGATGGGATTTATTGGGGTGTCCGGAAGAGTGTGAGGGGTGGGATTTATTGGGGTGTCGGGCAGAGAGTGTGGGATGGGATTTATTGGTGTTTAAGGGAGAAAGTGTGGGATGGGATTTATTGGGGTTTAAGGGAGAGAGTTTGGGATGGGATTTATTGGGGTGTCCGGGAGAGTGTGAGGGGTGGGATTTATTGGGGTGTCAGGGAGCGAGATTGGGATGTGATTTATTGCGGTTTGAGGGAGAGAGTGTGGGATTGGATTTATTGGGGTTTAAGGGAGAGAGTGTGGGATGGGATTTATTGGGTTTAAGGGAGAGAGTGTGGGATGGGATTTATTGGGGTTTAAGGGAGAGAGTGTGGGATGGGATTTATTGGGGTTTAAGGGAGAGAGTGTGGGATGGGATTTCTTGGGGTGTCAGGGAGAGAGTGCGGGATGGGATTTATTGGAGTGTCAGGGAGAGAGTTTGGGATGGGATTTATTGGGGTTTAAGGGAGAGAGTGTGGGATGGGATTTATTGGAGTGTCAGGGAGAGAGTTTGGGATGGGATTTATTGGGGTTTAAGGGAGAGAGTGTGGGATGGGATTTATTGGAGTGTCAGGGAGAGAGTGTGGGATGGGATTTATTGGGGAGTCGGGGAGAGAGTGTTGGATGGGATTTGTTGGATTTAAGGGAGAGAGTGTGGGATTGGATATTTTGGGGTTCAAGGGAAAGAGTGTTGGATGGGATTTATTGGGATGCCATGGGAGAGAGTGTGGGATGGGATTTATTGGGGTGTCGTGCAGAGAGTGTGGGATGGGATTTATTGGGGTTTACGGGAGAAAGTGTGGGATGGGATTTATTGCGTTTTCAGTGAGAGAGTGTGGGATGGGATTTATTGAGATGTCAGGGAGAGAGTGTGGGATGGGATTTATTGGGGTGTCAGGGAATGAGTGTGGGATGGGATTTATTGGGGATTCGGGGAGAGAGTGTGGGATGGGATTTATTGGGGTGTCAGGGAGAGAGTGTGGGATGGGATTTATTGGGGAGTCGGGGAGAGAGTGTGGGATGGGAATTATTGGGGTGTCAGAGAGTGAGTGTGGGATGGGATTTATTGGGTTTAAGGGAGAGAGTGTGGGATGGGATTTATTGGGGTTTAAAGGAAAGAGTGTGGGATGAGACTTATTGGGGTTTAAGGGAGAGATTGTGGGATGGGATTTATTGGGGTTTAAGGGAGAGAGTGTGGGATGGGATTTATTGGGGTTCAAGGGAGAGAGTGTGGGATGGGATTTATTGGGTTTAAGGGAGAGAGTGAGGGATGGGATTAATTGGGATGTCAGGGAGAGAGTGTGGGATGGGATTTATTGGGTTTAAGGGAGAGAGTGTGGGATGGGATTTATTGGGTTTAAGGGAGAGAGTGTGGAATGGGATTTATTGGGGTGTCAGGGAGAGAGTGTGGGATGGGATTTATTGGATTTAAGGGAGAGAGTGAGGGATGGGATTAATTGGGATGTCAGGGAGAGAGTGTGGGATGGGATTTATTGGGGTTTAAGGGAGAGAGTTTGGGATGGGATTTATTGGGGTGTCCGGAAGAGTGTGAGGGGTGGGATTTATTGGGGTGTCAGGGAGCGTGAGTGGGATGGGATTTATTGGGGTTTGAGGGAGAGATTGTGGGATGGGATTTATTGGGGTTTAAGGGAGAGAGTGTGGGATGGGATTTATTGGGTTTAAGGGAGAGAGTGTGGGAAGGGATTTATTGGGGTTTAAGGGAGAGAGTGTGGGATGGGATTTATTGGGGTTTAAGGGAGAGAGTGTGGGATGGGATTTATTGAGGTGTCAGGGAATGAGTGTGGGATGGGATTTATTGGGGAGTCGGGGAGAGAGTGTTGGATGGGAATTATTGGGGTGTCAGAGAGTGAGTGTGGGATGGGATTTATTGGGTTTAAGGGAGAGAGTGTGGGATGGGATTTATTGGGGTTTAAAGGAAAGAGTGTGGGATGAGACTTATTGGGGTTTAAGGGAGAGATTGTGGGATGGGATTTATTGGGGTTTAAGGGAGAGAGTGTGGGATGGGATTTATTGGGGTTTAAGGGAGAGAGTGTGGGATGGGGTTTATTGGGTTTAAGGGAGAGAGTGAGGGATGGGATTAATTGGGATGTCAGGGAGAGAGTGTGGGATGGGATTTATTGGGTTTAAGGGAGAGAGTGTGGGATGGGATTTATTGGGTTTAAGGGAGAGAGTGTGGAATGGGATTTATTGGGGTGTCAGGGAGAGAGTGTGGGATGGGATTTATTGGATTTAAGGGAGAGAGTGAGGGATGGGATTAATTGGGATGTCAGGGAGAGAGTGTGGGATGGGATTTATTGGGGTTTAAGGGAGAGAGTTTGGGATGGGATTTATTGGGGTGTCCGGAAGAGTGTGAGGGGTGGGATTTATTGGGGTGTCAGGGAGCGAGAGTGGGATGGGATTTATTGGGGTTTGAGGGAGAGATTGTGGGATGGGATTTATTGGGGTTTAAGGGAGAGAGTGTGGGATGGGATTTATTGGGGTTTAAGGGAGAGAGTGTGGGATGGGATTTATTGGGGTTTAAGGGAGAGAGTGTGGGATGGGATTTATTGGGTTTAAGGGAGAGAGTGTGGGATGGGATTTATTGGGGTGTCAGGGAGAGAGTGTGGGATGGGATTTATTGGAGTGTCAGGGAGAGAGTTTGGGATGGGATTTATTGGGGTTTAAGGGAGAGAGTGTGGGATGGGATTTATTGGGGAGTCGCGGAGAGAGTGTTGGAAGGGATTTGTTGGATTTAAGGGAGAGAGTGTGGGATTGGATATGTTGGGGTTTAAGGGAAAGAGTCTTGGATGGGATTTATTGGGATGCCATGGGAGAGAGTGTGGGATGGGATTTATTGGGGTGTCAGGGAGAGAGTGTGGGATGGGATTTATTGGGGTGTCTGGGAGAGAGTGTGGGATGGGATTCATTGGGGTGTCGGGAAGAGAGTGTGGGATGAGATTTATTGGGGTGTCGGGGAGAGAGTGTGGGATGGGATTTATTGAGTTTAAGGGAGAGAGTGTGGGATGGGATTTATTGGGGTGTCAGGGAGAGAGTGTGGGATGGGATTTATTGGATTTAAGGGAGAGAGTGAGGGATGGGATTAATTGGGATGTCAGGGAGAGAGTGTGGGATGGGATTTATTGGGGTTTAAGGGAGAGAGTTTGGGATGGGATTTATTGGGGTGTCCGGGAGAGTGTGAGGGGTGGGATTTATTGGGGTGTCAGGGAACGAGTGTGGGATGGGATTTATTGGGGTGTCAGGGAGAGAGTGTGGGATGGGATTTATTGGGGTTTAAGGGAGAGTGTTTGGGATGGGATTTATTGGGGTGTCTGGGAGAGAGTGTGGGGTGGGATTTATTGGGGTGTCAGGGAGCGAGATTGGGATGGGATTTATTGGGGTTTGAGGGAGAGAGTGTGGGATTGGATTTACTGGGGTTTAAGGGAGAGAGTGTGGGATGGGATTTATTGGGTTTAAGGGAGAGAGTGCGGGATGGGATTTATTGGGGTTTAAGGGAGAGAATGTGGGATGGGATTTATTGGGGTGTCAAGGAATGAGTGTGGGATTGGATTTATTGGGGTTTAAGGGAGAGAGTGTGGGATGGGATTTATTGGCTTTAAGGGAGAGAGTGTGGGATGGGATTTATTGGGGTTTAAGGGAGAGAGTGTGGGATGGGATTTATTGGGTTTAAGGGAGAGAGTGTTGGATGGGATTTGTTGGATTTAAGGGAGAGAGTGTGGGATTGGATATTTTGGGGTTTAAGGGAAAGAGTGTTGGATGGGATTTATTGGGATGCCATGGGAGAGAGTGTGGGATGGGATTTATTGTGGTGTCAGGGAGAGAGTGTGGGATGGGATTTATTGGGGTGTCGGGCAGAGAGTGTGGGATGGGATTTATTGGGGTTTAAGGGAGAAAGTGTGGGATGGGATTTATTGCATTTTCGGTGAGAGAGTGTGGGATGGGATTTATTGAGATGTCAGGGAGAGAGTGTGGGATGGGATTTATTGGGGTGTCAGGGAATGAGTGTGGGATGGGATTTATTGGTGTTTAAGGGAGAGAGTGTGGGATGGGATTTATTGGGGTTTAAGGGAGAGATTGTGGGATGGGATTTATTGGGGTTTAAGGGAGAGAGTGTGGGATGGGATTTATTGGGGTGTCAGGGAGAGAGTGCGGGATGGGATTTATTGGAGTGTCCGGGAGAGAGTGTGGGGTGGGATTTATTGGGGTGTCAGGGAGCGAGATTGGGATGGGATTTATTGGGGTTTAAGGGAGAGAGTGTGGGATGGGATTTATTGGGGTTTAAGGGAGAGAGTGTGGGATGGGATTTATTGGGGTTTAAGGGAGAGAGTGTGGGATGGGATTTATTGGGGTTTAAGGGAGAGAGTGTGGGATGGGATTTATTGGGGTTTAAGGGAGAGAGTGTGGGATGGGATTTATTGGGGTTTAAGGGAGAGAGTGTGGGATGGGATTTATTGGGGTGTCAGGGAGAGAGTGCGGGATGGGATTTATTGGAGTGTCAGGGAGAGAGTTTGGGATGGGATTTATTGGGGTTTAAGGGAGAGAGTGTGGGATGGGATTTATTGGGGAGTCGGGGAGAGAGTGTTGGATGGGATTTGTTGGATTTAAGGGAGAGAGTGTGGGATTGGATATTTTGGGGTTTAAGGGAAAGAGTGTTGGATGGGATTTATTGGGATGCCATGGGAGAGAGTGTGGGATGGGATTTATTGTGGTGTCAGGGAGAGAGTGTGGGATGGGATTTATTGTGGTTTAAGGGAGAAAGTGTGGGATGGGATTTATTGGGGTTTTAGGGAGAGAGTGTGAGATGGGATTTATTGGGGTGTCTGGGAGAGAGTGTGGGATGGGATTTATTGGGGTTTAAGGGAGAAAGTGTGGGATGGGATTTATTGGGGTTTAAGGGAGAGAGTTTGGGATGGGATTTATTGGGGCATCAGGGAGCGAGTGTGGGATGGGATTTATTGGGGTGTCGGGGAGAGAGTGTGGGATGGGATTTATTGAGATGTCAGTGAGAGAGTGTGGGATGGGATTTATTGGTGTGTCAGGGAATGAGTGTGGGATGGGATTTATTGGGGTTTAAGGGAGAAAGTGTGGGATGGGATTTATTGCGTTTTCGGCGAGAGAGTGTGGGATGGGATTTATTGAGATGTCAGGGAGAGAGTGTGGGATGGGATTTATTGGGGCATCAGGGAGAGAGTGTGGGATGGGATTTATTGGGGTGTCGGGGAGAGAGTGTGGGATGGGATTTATTGGGGTTTAAGGGAGAAAGTGTGGGATGGGATTTATTGCGTTTTCGGCGAGAGAGTGTGGGATGGGATTTATTGAGATGTCAGGGAGAGAGTGTGGGATGGGATTTATTGGGGCATCAGGGAGAGAGTGTGGGATGGGATTTATTGGTGTGTCAGGGAATGAGTGTGGGATGGGATTTATTGGTGTGTCAGGGAATGAGTGTGGGATGGGATTTATTGGGGAGTCGGGGAGAGAGTGTGGGATGGGATTTATTGGGGTGTCAGGGAGAGAGTGTGGGATGGGATTAATTGGGGTGTCAGGGAATGAGTGTGGGATGGGATTTATTGGGGAGTCGGGGAGAGAGTGTGGGATGGGATTTATTGGGGTGTCAGGGAGTGAGTGTGGGATGGGATTTATTGGGTTTAAGGGAGAGAGTGTGGGATGGGATTTATTGGGGTTTAAGGGAGAGAGTGTGGGATGGGATTTATTGGGGTTTAAGGGAGAGAGTGTGGGATGGGATTTATTGGGTTTAAGGGAGAGAGTGTGGGATGGGATTTATTGGGGTGTCAGGGAGAGAGTGTGGGATGGGCTTTATTGGGTTTAAGGGAGAGAGTGTGGGATGGGATTTATTGGGGTGTCAGGGAGCGAGAGTGGGATGGGATTTATTGGGGTTTGAGGGAGAGATTGTTGGATGGGATTTATTGAGGTTTAAGGGAGAGAGTGTGGGATGGGATTTATTGGGTTTAAGGGAGAGGGTGTGGGATGGGATTTATTGGGGTTTAAGGGAGAGAGTGTGGGATGGGATTTATTGGGTTTAAGGGAGAGAGTGTGGGATGGGATTTATTGGGGTGTCAGGGAGAGAGTGTGGGATGGGATTTATTGGAGTGTCAGGGAGAGAGTTTGGGATGGGATTTATTGGGGTTTAAGGGAGAGAGTGTGGGATGGGATTTATTGGGGAGTCGGGGAGAGAGTGTTGGAAGGGATTTGTTGGATTTAAGGGAGAGAGTGTGGGATTGGATATTTTGGGGTTTAAGGGAAAGTGTGTTGGATGGGATTTATTGGGATGCCATGGGAGAGAGTGTGGGATGGGATTTATTGGGGTGTCAGGGAGAGAGTGTGGGATGGGATTTATTGGGGTGTCTGGGAGTGAGTGTGGGATGGGATTCATTGGCGTGTCGGGAAGAGAGTGTGGGATGAGATTTATTGGGGTGTCGGGGAGAGAGTGTGGGATGGGATTTATTGGGGTGTCAGGGAGAGAGTGTGGGATGGGATTTATTGGATTTAAGGGAGAGAGTGTGGGATGGGATTTATTGAGTTTAAGGGAGAGAGTGTGGGATGGGATTTATTGGGGTGTCAGGGAGAGAGTGTGGGATGGGATTTATTGGATTTAAGGGAGAGAGTGAGGGATGGGATTAATTGGGATGTCAGGGAGAGTGTGTGGGATGGGATTTATTGGGGTTTAAGGGAGAGAGTTTGGGATGGGATTTATTGGGGTGTCCGGGAGAGTGTGAGGGGTGGGATTTATTGGGGTGTCAGGGAGCGAGAGTGGGATGGGATTTATTGGGGTTTGAGGGAGAGAGTGTGGGATTGGATTTATTGGGGTTTAAGGGAGAGAGTGTGGGATGGGATTTATTGGGTTTGAGGGAGAGAGTGTGGGATGGGATTTATTGGGGTTTAAGGGAGAGAGTGTGGGATGGGATTTATTGGGGTTTAAGGGAGAGAGTGTGGGATGGGATTTATTGGGGTGTCAGGGAGAGAGTGTGGGATGGGATTTATTGGGGTTGAAGGGAGAGAGTGTGGGATGGGATTTATTGGGGAGTCGGGGAGAGAGTGTGGGATGGGATTTATTGGAGTGTCAGGGAGAGAGTTTGGGATGGGATTTATTGGGTTTTAAGGGAGAGAGTGTGGGATGGGATTTATTGGGGAGTCGGGGAGAGAGTGTTGGATGGCATTTGTTGGATTTAAGGGAGAGAGTGTGGGATTGGATATTTTGGGGTTTAAGGGTAAGAGTGTTGGATGGGATTTATTGGGATGCCATGGGAGAGAGTGTGGGATGGGATTTATTGGGGTGTCAGGGAGAGAGTGTGGGATGGGATTTATTGGAGTGTCAGGGAGAGAGTTTGGGATGGGATTTATTGGGGTTCAAGGGAGAGAGTGTGGGATGGGATTTATTGGGGAGTCGGGGAGAGAGTGTTGGATGGGATTTGTTGGATTTAAGGGAGAGAGTGTGGGATTGGATATTTTGGGGTTTAAGGGAAAGAGTGTTGGATGGGATTTATTGGGAGGCCATGGGAGAGAGTGTGGGATGGGATTTATTGGGGTGTCAGGGAGAGAGTGTGGGATGGGATTTATTGGGGTTTAAGGGAGAGAGTGTGGGATGGGATTTATTGGGGTGTCAGGGAGAGAGTGTGGGATGGGATTTATTGGGGTGTCAGGGAGAGAGTGTGGGATGGGATTTATTGGGGTGTCAGGGAATGAGTGTGGGATGGGATTTATTGGGGTGTCAGGGAATGAGTGTGGGATGGGATTTATTGGGGAGTCGGGGAGAGAGTGTGGGATGGGAATTATTGGGGTTTCAGGGAGTGAGTGTGGGATGGGATTTATTGGGTTTAAGGGAGAGAGTGTGGGATGGGATTTATTGGGGTTTAAAGGAAAGAGTGTGGGATGAGATTTATTGGGGTTTAAGGGAGAGATTGTGGGATGGGATTTATTGGGGTTTAAGGGAGAGAGTGTGGGATGGGATTTATTGGGGTTTAAGGGAGAGAGTGTGGGATGGGATTTATTGGGGTGTCGGGGAGAGATTGTGGGATGGGATTTATTGGGGTGTCGGGGAGATTATTGTTGTATCCGTGTGTTAATGGAGACACGGAATGCAGGAGTTGGTTTAACAGGTGTTTACTGGACAAAGTCTGGAGGTGAACTAAAAAATACAAGACACTATACAGGCTTATATACCCCAAGTGGCGACTACCGGCATTACAGTACACGGGGGCTCTTCACACAGAATCACAGAATCCCCACAGTGCAGATAGAGGCCAATTCGGCCCATCGAGCCTGCACCGACACATATCCCACCCTATCCCCGTAACCCCACGTATTTAATCCCCTAACACTGAGGGTCAATTTATCAGAGCCAAATCAACCTAACCCGCACATCTTTGGACTGTGGGAGGAAACCGGAGCACCCGGAGGAAACCCACGCAGACACAGGGAGAATGTGCAAACTCCACACAGACAGTCGCCTGAGGCCGGATTTGAACCCGGGTCCCTGGCGCTGTGAGACAACAGTGCTAACCACTATGCCACTGTGCCCCCCATTAAAGGCACATACACCACAATTCCTCCCCTTTTAGACAACCAGTACATAACATTTAAAGTAATTGTTATTAACATGTGTACAAGAACAATAATCTACACATTTGCTGCAGTTAATCAATTATAAGTCAGTCTCTCTGGAGGCTTCCTGACTCGGTCCGGATAACACCTCGGTGGTGTAGTAATTTTCGGTGGTGTAGTAGGTTCTTTTGGCACGGTCGATTCGGCTTGAATGCCAGTGTCGGGTTCATCTGGTTCCAGTATCACCGGATCGGAGGTAGATACTTTGGGTATCTCTGCTTCATCATTAGGTGTATAGAGTGGTGGTGTAGGTTGTCCCTTTTTGGATGACTCTATGATCTGGTCAGCATGGCGCCTTATTATGCTTTCTCCAATGTCCACGGTATACATCAGCGGTCCTAGTCGTGTGCAAATAGTTCCAGGCTGCCATTTCTCAGTACGGTAGTCCCGGGCCAAAACTTGTTGACCTATCTGGAAGGTTCTAGTTGGCCTTTCATTCATGCCTTGAAATTGCCGGTTCTCTACGTCCCTTCTGATGTTTGGCTTGATCAAATCCAGCCGGCATCTTAGTCTTCTATTGAAAAACATCATGGCGGGAGTTTGGTTTGTAACCACATGTGTTGCATTCCTGTATGCAAACAAGAAGTTATCTACCTTATGCTGTAGATTAATGTCTTCATTATCCATAGCCTTTATGGCCTTCTTGAAGGTCTGGACAAACCTTTCAGCCAATCCATTGGTGGCGGGATGGTATGGGGCGGACGTGTAGTGCTTAACACCATTGTTTTTTAAGAACTTCCTGAATTCTTCGGACACAAATTGTGATCCATTATCAGAACAGATCTGTTCAGGCAGCCCATTCCTGGCAAATATGGTCCTTAATACTGTGATGGTTTTTCCGTGGTGGTGGAGGACATCTTTATTACCTTCAGCCACTTGGAGTGTGCTTCAACCGCAAGTAAGAACATTGAGTCCATAAATGGACCAGCAAAGTCGATGTGTACCTTTTGCCATGGAGATGAGGGCCACTCCCATGGATGTAGAGGGGCTTGTGGTGGGGCGTTTTGGACCTTCTGGCATCCTAGACAGCCCTTGGTCATTTCTTCGATGTCTCCATCGATACCTGGCCACCACACAAACGCTCTGGCTAGGTTCTTCATTTTCACTCCACCCAGATGCCCCTCGTGAAGCTCCTTTAGCACTTTATCCTGGAGTTTGGGTGGAATCACCACTCTGGATCCACACATCAAGGTTCCTCGGCACACTGACAGCTGTTCTCTTCTTTGCGAGAATGCTGGCAACAGTGGTTCGCCATGTGCTGGCCATCCCTTCACCGTTAAATCGTAGACTCGTGAGAGAGTCGGGTCATTTCTCGTTTCCTTTTCAATTGTAGAATTTGTTACTGGTAGACATTCCACTATGGTCGAGTGGAACATTTCCACTGGGTCCACTGTAGGTGCCTCTTCTACCGTTGGCAACGGTAGACGCGATAAACCGTCAGCATTTCCATGCTGTTTTGATCCTTTGTATTCTATATCATATTGGTGTGCCCCTAGGAAAAGGGACCACCTCTGTAGCCTTTGCGCTGTCATAATGGGAACGCCCTTTTTAGGGTTGAATATGGAGACGAGGGGTTGATGGTCAGTCAACAAGGTAAATTTTTGTCCGTGTAGGTAATGGTTGAATTTCTTCACTCCCCATACCAGGCTGAGTGCTTCCCTCTCGATCTGGGCATAGTTACGCTCAGCTGAGTTCAATGAGCGTGACGCAAAAGCTATCGGCCGCTCCGAGCCATCAGGGAATCTATGCGATAATACCGCTCCTACGCCGTAAGGGGATGCATCGCACGCCAGTCTGATTGGCAGTGATGGGTTGTAATGAGCCAAAACTTCCTTGGATGTGATCAAGCCTTTACATTTATGGAAGGAACGTTTACAGTCTTCGCTCCATTTCCAAATTACTCCCATTTGTAGCAGTTCGTTAAGAGGGTGCAGAACAGTTGACAAGTTCGGTAAAAATTTATGATAGTAATTTATCAATCCCAGGAACGACCTTAATTGTGAGACATTTTCAGGTGCTGGGGCTTTTATGACCGCTTCAATTTTTTCAGGTGACTTATGCAACCCTTCTTCATTAATTATGTGGCCACAATATGATATTTCTTTCTGGAAAAATTCACACTTGGGGCGATTTGCTCGTAGGCCTCGTTCTCTCAGCCTAGTGAGCACCTGCTCCAAATTGGCAAGGTGCTCGTTGTCGTTTTCTCCTGTTACAAGGATGTCGTCTAGGTAGCCTTGAGTCCCCAGAATCCCTTGCTGGACTTGTTCCATAGCTCTTTGCCAGATAGCTGGAGCTGATGCTACTCCGAAAACCAGTCGATTGTACTGGTACAGGCCTTTGTGTGTGTTTATCGTGAGATACTTTTTAGAGGCCTCCTCAACCTCCATCTGTAGATATGCCTGTGCCAAGTCAATTTTGGTGAAACGTTTCCCTCCGGATAGTGAGGCGAAAAAATCTTCTATCCTCGGAAGAGGATACTGTACCGTGTGAAGGACCAGGTTTACAGTCACATTGAAGTCCCCACAGATGCGAATTTTTCTCTGTTCTTCAGATTTATCATTATTCAATGTTTTCTTCATGACCGGGACGATGGGTGTTGCCCCCTCGCTCCAATCTATCTTGGATAACACGCCCGCCTTTTCCAAATTCTCCAGCTTTTCCTCGACTGCTGGACAAATTGCGTATGGCACCGGCCTTGCCTTAAAAAACTTGGGAATTGCCGCATCTTCCACTTTTATTGAGGCGGTGACGCCTTTCAAGGTTCCTAGTTCCTGTTGAAACACTTCTTTGGCGTTGGCCAAGATGTCTTTTAATCGTTCAGGTATGACGTCATCATCATTTTTTTTCTTACTGGTCACCGTTAGTGCCTGAATGGAGTGCCAGTCTAAACGTATCTTCCTGATCCATTCATGTCCCATCAGCGGTGGACCACCATCTTGCAGAATATATAAATACAACTTCTGTATTTCCTTGCCGTTGTATACAACAGGCACCCTTATTTTCCCTCTGGGGTATACTTACTGCCCGGTATATGTTTTCAAGATAATGGCTGTGTCTTTCAAAGGTATATGCGGAAATAGCCGCTCGTAATCCCGTCGACTTATGACGGTCAGAGCTGATCCTGTATCTAGCTCCATTTTAACTGGGGACCCCGCTATCGTGAGGGTAACCCAAATGGTCTGGTAATCTTCTTTGGCAATTACATTATGTAATTTGAGACAGCTTAGTCTCTTGTTTTTGGAGTCGCTATCGCTCTTCTGGTCTTCGGAGCTACTGTCCGTCATCATTTGTACCTTTCTGTACTTTTCCTTATTGAATTTTTTTCTGTCAGTGGATTTTTTGTTTCCAGATCGGCATACACGTCCAATGTGTCCCATCTTTCTGCATTGCCTGCATGCTTTGTCCTTGAACCAGCAGTCCCTCTTGTCATGGGTGGATCTGCCGCAGCGATAACATCTCTCGAAACCCTGTGTCATTTAATGGGTGCTGAAGTCCTGTGGCTTTTTATCTCTGCAGCTCCTCAGAAAGTAGCCTTTTCTGTGTTCCTTCACTTAGGAGACCGCAGACGAATTTGTCTCGAAGAGAATCTGCCAGTCCTGCTCCGAATTGGCAGTGCTTTGACAGCTTCCTTAATTCGGTGAGGTAATCAGCGTTACTTTCATTCTTGTGCTGATTCCTCCTGAAGAATTTGAATCATTCCGCTATCAGCAGCGGTGTTGGGTATCAACAATCTCCTTAAAATTCTTGTCCATCGGTTTGGCTGGAGTGATTAAGTTTCGTAACAGCCCGTATGTCCTTGCGGCCATTAGATTTAGAAGTACCGATGCCTTTTTATCATCCTCTATTTCATTCGCTGTGCAATATACCTCCACTCTTTCCACATATGTGGTCCAATCCTCTACATCACTATTGAAAGCAGTAATATTGCCAGTCTTAGGCATCCTGAAATTTTTTTTCGCCTCCCGCGCTTTCCTTTCTTCCCTGCCAAGAAAAAATGGCACCTCCCGCACTTTCCCGCCACTGTCGCTGCTGACAACGCTGTTCTCCGCGGTTTTTATTTATACAGATACTTTTAATAGTCGGAGACTCATTCCCGCCGGACTCTCTGGGACCTTTCCCTCCCTCTGTTTGGTCCGAACGCCGACCTGCTTTGCAGAGCTGGCCATTTCCCGAGTGCTCCACCCTTCGTCTCTGTTTGCCTCCACCTTCACTGCTCGGCCCCGCTGCAGAGCCAGCCGATCGAGCCCCAGCCCGCCGCCCAGGAAGGAGTATTGCAGTACCTGCCACTAGCCCGGCTAGCTGGTGAAACCACAGTTTTTTCTTTTTTTTTTTTCTTTTCTTCGACCTTCGTCTGAGGAATCGATCTCCTTGAGGTGCTGCCGAATTGCAGGTAAGTCTGTTTCCAATACGTCGCCACTGTTGTATCCGTGTGTTAATGGAGACACAGAATGCAGGAGTTGGTTTAACAGGTGTTTACTGGACAAAGTCTGGAGGTGAACTAAAAGATAAAAGACACTATACAGGCTTATATAGCCCGAGTGGCCACTACCGGCATTACAGTACACAGGGGCTCTTAAAGGCACATACACCACAATTATGGGATGGGATTTATTGGGTTTAAGGGAAAGAGAGTGGGATGGTATTTATTGGGGTGTCAGGGAGAGAGTGTGGGGTGGGATTTATTGGGTGTCTGGGAGAGTGTGCGAGATGGGATTTATTGGGGTTTAAGGGAGAGTGTGGGATGGGATTTATTGGGGTTTAAGGGAGAGAGTGTGGGATGGGATTTATTGGGGTGTCGGGGAGAGAGTGTGGGATGGGATTTATTGGGGTTTAAGGGAGAGAGTGTGGGATGGGATTTATTGGGGTGTCAGGGAGAGAGTGTTTGATGGGATTTATTGGGATTTATGGGAGAGAGTTTGGGATGGGATTTATTGGGGTGTCTGGGAGAGAGTGTGGGATGGGATTTATTGGGGTGTCTGGGAGAGAGTGTGGGATGGGAATTATTGGGTGTTGGGGAGAGAGTGTGGGATGGGATTTATTGGGTTTAAGGGAGAGTGTGGGATGGGATTTATTGGGGTTTAAGGGAGAGAGTGTGGGATGGGATTTATTGGGTTTAAGGGAGAGTGTGGGATGGGATTTATTGGGGTTTAAGGGAGAGAGTGTGGGATGGGATTTATTGGGTTTAAGGGAGAGTGTGGGATGGGATTTATTGGGGTTTAAGGGAGAGAGTGTGGGATGGGATTTATTGGGTTTAAGGGAGAGAGTGTGGGATGGGATTTATTGGGTTTAAGGGAGAGAGTGTGGGATGGGATTTATTGGGTTTAAGGGAGAGAGTGTGGGATGGGATTTATTGGGGTGTCAGGGATAGAGTGTGGGATGGGATTTATTGGGTTTAAGGGAGAGAGTGTGGGATGGGATTTATTGGGGTTTCTGGGAGAGAGTGTGGGATGGGATTTATTGGGTTTAAGGGAGAGAGTGTGGGATGGGATTTATTGGGTTTAAGGGAGAGAGTGTGGGATGGGATTTATTGGGTTTAAGGGAGAGAGTGTGGGATGGGATTTATTGGGGTGTCAGGGATAGAGTGTGGGATGGGATTTATTGGGTTTAAGGGAGAGAGTGTGGGATGGGATTTATTGGGTTTAAGGGAGAGAGTGTGGGATGGGATTTATTGGGTTTAAGGGAGAGAGTGTGGGATAGGATTTATTGGGGTGTCAGGGAGAGAGTGTTTGATGGGATTTATTGGGATTTATGGGAGAGAGTTTGGGATGGGATTTATTGGGGTGTCTGGGAGAGAGTGTGGGATGGGATTTATTGGGGTGTCTGGGAGAGAGTGTGGGATGGGAATTATTGGGTGTTGGGGAGAGAGTGTGGGATGGGATTTATTGGGTTTAAGGGAGAGTGTGGGATGGGATTTATTGGGGTTTAAGGGAGAGAGTGTGGGATGGGATTTATTGGGTTTAAGGGAGAGTGTGGGATGGGATTTATTGGGGTTTAAGGGAGAGAGTGTGGGATGGGATTTATTGGGTTTAAGGGAGAGTGTGGGATGGGATTTATTGGGGTTTAAGGGAGAGAGTGTGGGATGGGATTTATTGGGTTTAAGGGAGAGTGTGGGATGGGATTTATTGGGGTTTAAGGGAGAGAGTGTTTGATGGGACTTATTGGGGTTTAAGGGAGAGAGGCCTAGAAATTAGGTATGGCCCCGCCAGCTCAGTTGCGCCCAAAAGTTTGCGCAGCGCCCGGAGCCCTTTGCGCCCGCCAGAAATTCACTTTTTGCGCCCCAGGTCGTAACCGGGCGCTGTTCCAGGGTGTGCCCGCCTCCGTTTGGGGCGCTGAAAGTGAATTTCAGCGCTCCAGCTGCCGCTGCGCCACCCGATGCGGTGCGGCAGGCTGGGGTACTGCAGGCCTCCTCCTTCTCTTAAGGAGGAGCTGCCTGCAGCCGTGAGATCGCCGCTGGATTCTGCCGGCAAATGAGCCCGGCACCACGGAGAAGTGCCGGGCTCGCGGGAATCAGCCACCAATGCCGCGGGGGGGGGTGGTGTAGGAGGCCGGGGAGGGAGGTGCGGGCAGGCGGCCGCCGAAAAAGCGGCCGGCCGCACCTCCACCTTTATGCGCCCCACTAACGCTGCATGAAGGCCGTGTTTCACGAACGTTGTTTGCAGCCGCTGCGGAAGAGGCGGCTGCAACTGAATATGGGCGTCGGGGCAGAACCGGGGCACTGCGCACACCGATGGCGTCATCGGTGCCGGCGCAGCGCTACCGCCTACCGCCGCCATTAACGCTGCACTCAATTTCCGCGCTACCAACCCCGCCGGCGCAGAAGACCTCTTTAGGCACTAAGTGGGCGCAAGGCCCACTGAATTTCTAGGCCAGAGTGTGTGATGGTATGTATTGGGTGTCTGGGAGAGTGTGTCCCTGGGCCCTGACAATAAATCCCCATAAAACCAAAGTCCTTGTGTTCCAGCAAAGATCCAGACATCAGGGAACCAAAACAAATTTCACACTAGGAACAACCAAAGTTGAACAAACCACTAACTACACATACTTAGGCTTAAAAATCAGTTCTATGTGAAATTTTCATCTGGCTGTGAATGAACTGAAAGAGAAAGCGAGAAGGGCTTTCTATGCCATTAAAAAATCAATCCAAATAGAAATCCCAATTAGCATTTGGCTCAAAATTTTTAAATCAGTGATTGAACCAATTGCACTCTATGGCAGTGAGGTCTGGGGACCGCTAACACAACAAGAATTTGCAAAATGGGACAAACACCCAATTGAGATCCTACATGCAGAATTCTGTAAAAGTATCCTCCGGACTCAAAGGAAAACCGTAAACAATGCATGCAGGGCAGAACTAGGCCAATATCCATTAATAATCACTATCCAAAAAAGAGCCACCAAATTTTGGAAACACCTAGAAATGAGCAACCCCCAGTGCTATCATTACGACGCCCTGAAATGCCAAGAGAGGACCATAAAGAAGAATACCCTCAGTCAACTAGTCCTGGGACTCAGTGAAGTAACTAGTAACAATACTAACAATAACCAGCCCCAGGACAGTGACAGCGTAACACAAAGAATCCGACCCAACACAATCGTCGCTAAGCAAAAGGAAAAATATCTGTCATATTGGACAGAAACAACAAAAACCCAAAGCAAACTCAATTGCTACTTGGCCCGAAACAAACAATACAACATGGCTGATTACCTGACCATGGTAAAGGATAGCAAACTGAGAAAAACCTTGACAATGTACAGACTTAGTGAACATAGCCTGGCGATCGAAAAAGGCAGACACAGACAGACCCGGCTGCCAAGAGAGGACAGGATATGCTCTCACTGCAGTCAGGGAGTGGTGGAGACAGAGATGCACTTCCTCACAGCTTGTAGAAAATATCAGGGCATAAGGGAGAATTTCTACCCAAAATTCACAAAAATATGCCCGGAATCCAGAAATTTGAATGACGACCAAAAACTTCCATACCTACTAGGGGAAGAGAGAAATTGTGTAACATTAGCATGGGCAGCACGGTGGCATAGTGGTTAGCACTGTTGCCTCACAGCGCCAGGGACCCGGGTTCGAATCCGGCCTCGGGTGACTGTCTGTGTGGAGTTTGCACATTCTCCCCGTGTTTGCGTGGGTTTCCTCCGGGTGCTCCGGTTTCCTCCCACAGTCCAAAGATGTGCAGGTTAGGTTGATTGGCTATGATAAATTGACCCTTAGTGTTAGGGGGATTAAAATGTGTGGGGTTACGGAGGTAGGGTGGGATATGTGTTGGTGTAGGGGTTACGGGGATCGGGTGGGATATGTGTCGGTGCAGGCTCGATGGGCCGAAATGGCCTCTATCTGCACTGTGGGGTTTCTGTGATTCTGTGATTAGCGGCACACTATGTTACAGCTTGCCATAAACAGAGGGACAACCAGTAAATATAAGAAAAGAGTATATATAAATTATATGAAAGTATATATTTGTACACTCAGGGATATATCTGTTTATACACTGTATGGATAGATCTGTATTTTTGTGAACAAACATGAATGTTTTCAGATGCTTTGGCAACATAAGATGTAACTTGTCATCATCATGCCAATAAAGCGTTTTGAATTGAATTGAATTGTGTGGAATGGGATTTATTGGGGTGTCAGGGAGAGAGTGTGGGATGGGATTTATTGGGGTTTAAGGGAGAGAGTGTGGGATGGGATTTATTGGGTTTAAGGGAGAGAGTGTGGGATGGGATTTATTGGTGTTTAAGGGAGAGAGTGTGGGATGGGATTTATTGGGGTGTCGGGGAGAGCGTGTGGGATGGGATTTATTGGGGCTTAAGGGAGAGAGTGTGGGATGGGATTTATTGGGGTTTAAGGGAGTGAGTGTGGGATGGGATTTATTGGGGCTTAAAGGAGTGAGTGTGTTTTGGGATTTATTGGGGTGTCAGGGAGAGAGTGTGGGATGGGATTTATTGGGGTTTAAGGGAGAGAGTGTGTGATGGGATTTATTGGGGTTTAAGGGAGAGAGTGTGGGATGGGATTTATTGGGGTGTCGGGGAGAGCGTGTGGGATGGGATTTATTGGGGCTTAAGGGAGAGAGTGTGGGATGGGATTTATTGGTGTTTAAGGGAGAGAGTGTGGGATGGGATTTATTGGGGTGTCAGGGAGCGAGTGTGGGATGGGATTTATTGGGGTTTAAGGGAGAGAGTGTGGGATGGGATTTATTGGGGTGTCGGGGAGAGAGTTTGGGATGGGATTTATTGGGTTTAAGGGAGAGAGTTTGGGATGGGATTTATTGGGCTTAAGGGAGAGAGTGTGGGATGGGATTTCTTGGGGATTAATGGAGAAAGTGTGGGATGGGATTTATTGGGGATTAAGGGACAGAGTGTGGGATGGGATTTATTGGAGTTTAAGGGAGAGAGTGTGGGATGGGATTTATTGGGTTTAAGTGAGAGATTGTGGGATGGGATTTATTGGGGATTAATGGAGAAAGTGTGGGATGGGATTTATTGGGGTGTCAGGGAGAGAGTTTGGGATGGGATTTATTGGGTTTAAGGGAGAGAGTGTGGGATGGGATTTATTGGGTTTAAGAGAGAGAGTGTGGGATGGGATTTATTGGGGTTTAAGGGAGAGAGTGTGCAATGGGATTTTTTGGGGAGTTGGGAAGAGAGTTTGGGATGGGATTTATTGGGGTGTCGTGGAAAGAGTGTGGGATGGGATTTATTGGGGATTAAGGGAGTGAGTGTGGGATGGGATTTATTGGGGTGTCGGGGAGAGATTGTGGGATGGGATTTATTGGGGTGTCGGGGAGAGAGAGTGTGGGATGGGATTTATTGGGTTTAAGGGAGAGAGTGTGGGATGGGATTTATTGGGGTTTAAGAGAGAGAGTGTGGGGTGGGATTTATTGGGGTTTAAGGGAGAGAGTGTGGGATGGGAATTATTGGGGTTTAATGGATAGAGGCCTAGAAATTCAGTTGGGCGCACCAGCCGTTAGCGCCTTAGGAGGAGTAGATCTCGAGTGCGAGGCGCTTAGCGCCCGGGCGCAGCGCGATCTGCGCCTCGCCCCAACTTCAGTACACATTTAGCGCCGGCGCAAAGTCTTAGCGCGCGCCCTGCTGCGCGCGTAGATCATGACGTCATTTACTAGTGCAACGCCCTTTGTGCGCCCCGAACCGGAACTTCACTCGCGCCAGGAGGAGGAGGAGGAGGAGGTGGAGGAGGAGGAGGAGGAGGAGGAGGAGGAGGAGGACGAGGAGGAGGAGGAGGAGGCGGAGGAGGATGAGGAGGAGGACGAGGAGGAGGACGAGGAGGACGAGGACGAGGAGGACGAGGACGAGGAGGACGAGGACGAGGAGGAGGAGGAGGAGGAGGAGGAGGACGAGGACGAGGACGAGGACGAGGACGCCGGGAACACATAACAAACTGATGGAGAGAAAACCTCCCCAAAACCACAAATACACCAGTGTCGGCCTTTCAAAAAAAACAAATCCACCCTCCCCCTTTAAGAGCTCACCGGATCCAGAGTGTCTGCCGTCAATCAGCAGCTCGCCGCACCTGCCCTGCGCCCAACTTCCGGTTTAGCGCCCCGGCCCGCCGGCTTAGCGCCTAAAGAGAGGCGTGCAGCGCCAGTTTTAGCGGCGAAGCTAATGAATATCGGAGAAGTGGCTTCGATTTGGCGGCGGCCGCAAACTTTAGCGGCCGCCCGACTTTACCGCCCCAAAAGTGGCTAAAATGAATTTCTAGGCCAGAGTGTGGGATGGGATTTATTGGGGAGTCGGGGAGGGAGTGTGGGATGGGATTTACTGGGTTTACGGGAGAGAGTGTGGGATGAGATTTATTGGGGTGTCGGGGAGAGAGTGTGGGATGAGATTTATTGGGATGTCGGGGAGAGAGTGTGGGATGAGATTTATTGGGATTTAAGGGAGAGAGTGTGGGATGGGATTTATTGGGGTGTCGGGGAGAGATTGTGGGATGGGATTTATTGGGGTTCAAGGGAGAGAGTGTGGGATGAGATTTATTGGGATGTCAGGGAGAGTGTGTGGGATCGGATTTATTGGGATTTAAGGGAGAGAGTGTGGGATGGGATTTATTGGGGTGTCGGGGAGAGAGTGTGGGATGGGATTTATTGGGTTTAAGGGAGCGAGTGTGGGATGGGATTTATTGGGGAGTCGGGGAGAGAGTGTGGGATGGGATTTATTGGGATTAAGGGAGCAAGTGTGGGATGGGATTTATTGGGTTTAAGGGAGCGAGTGTGGGATGGGATTTATTGGGTTTAAGGGAGCAAGTGTGGGATGGGATTTATTGGGGAGTCGGGGAGAGAGTGTGGGATGGGATTTATTGGGATTAAGGGAGCGAGTGTGGGATGGGATTTATTGGGGTTTAAGGGAGTGAGTGTGGGATGGGATTTATTGGGGTTTAAGGGAGAGTGTGTGGGATGGGATTTATTGGGGTTAAGGGAGAGAATGTGGGATGGTATTTATTGGGGTTTAAGGGAGAGAGTGTGGGATGGGATTTATTGGGGTTAAGGGAGAGAATTTGGGATGGGATTTATTGGGGATTCAGAGAGAGAGTGTGGGATGGGATTTACTGCGTGTCCGGGTGAGTATGCCGGATGGGACTTATTGGGGTTTAAGGGAGAGTGTGTGGGATGGGACTTATTGGGGCTCAGGGAGAGAGTGTGGGATGTGTTTTATTGGGGTGTCAGGGAGAGAGTGTGGGATGGGATTTATTGGGTTTAAGGGAGAGAGTGTGGGATGGGATTTATTGGGGTGTCAGGGAGATAGTGTGGGATGAGATTTATTGGGTTTAAGGGAGAGAGGCCTAGAAATTCAGTTGGCTGCGCCAGCCGTTAGCGACTTAGGAGGAGTAGATCTCGAGCGCTAGGCGCTTAGCGCCCGGGCGCAGCGCGATCTGCGCCTCGCCCCAACTTCAGTAGACATTTAGTGCCGGCGCAAAGTCATTGCGCGCGCTCATCTGCGCGCGCAGATCATGACGTCATTTCGTCGCGCAACGCCCTTTGTGCGCCCGGAACCGGAACTTCACTCGCGCCGCCCCATTGTGCGCCTGGCGGCCCGAACGACTGTGAAGTGGAACGGTACACAGCCGAGGTGGGCCGCGGGGAGCGCAAATTAAAGGGCACTCCTGCAGTAGAAAAGGCTGCTGTTTTGCAACACTCCTTCTGGAGGAGGAGCAGGAGGAGGAGGAGGAGGAGGAGGAGGAGGAGGATCCCCAAAAACACAAATACACTAGTGTCGGCCTGTCAAAAAAACAAATCCACCCTCCCCCTTTAAGAGCCAGAGTGTCTGCCGGCAATCAGCAGCTCGCCGCACCTGCCCTGCGCCCAACATCCGGTGTTAGCGCCCCGGGCTGCCGGCTTAGCGCCTAATGATAGTCGTGCATCGCCTGTTTTAGCGCAGCACCAACCTCTTAGGGCGATGCAACTGAATATCGGCAAAGTGGCCTCGACTTTGCGCCGGGCGCAAACTTTAGCGGCTGCCCGACTTTACGGCCACAAAAGTGGCTATAATGAATTTCTAGGCCAGAGTGTGCGATGGGATTTATTGGGTTTAAGGGAGCGAGTTTGGGATGGGATTTATTGGGTTTAAGGGAGAGAGTGTGGGATGGGATTTATTGGGGTGTCAGGGAAAGATTTTGGGATGGGATTTATTGGGGTGTCAGGGAGAGAGTGTGGGATGGGATTTATTGGGGTGTCGGGGAGAGAGTGTGGAATGGGATTTATTGGGTTTAAGGGAGAGAGTGTGGGATGGGATTTATTGGGGTGTCAGGGAGAGAGTGTGGAATGGGATTTATTGGGTTTAAGGGAGAGAGTGTGGGATGGGATTTATTGGGGTGTCGGGGAGAGAGTGTGGAATGGGATTTATTGGGGTGTCAGGGAGAGAGTGTGGGATGGGATTTATTGGGGTGTCAGGGAGAGAGTGTGGAATGGGATTTATTGGGTGCCTGGGAGAGGTTGTGGGATGGGATTTATTGGGTTTAAGGGAGAGAGTGTGGGATGGGATTTATTGGGGTTTCAGGGAGAGAGTGTGGGATGGGATTTATTGGGTTTAAGGGAGAGAGTGTGGGATGGGATTTATTGGTGTTGAAGGGATAGAGTGTGGGATGGGATTTATTGGGTTTAAGGGAGAGAGTGTGGGATGGGATTTATTGGGGTTAAGGGAAAGAGTGTGGGATGGGATTTATTGGGATTTAAGGGAGAGAGTGTGGGATGGGATTTATTGGGTTTTAGGGAGAGAGTGTGGGATGGGATTTATTGGGGTGTCTGGGAGAGAGTTTGGGATGGGATTTATTGGGGTTTCAGGGAGAGAGTGTGGGATGGGATTTATTGGGATTTAAGGGAGAGTGTGTGGGATGGGATTTATTGGGGTGTCGGGGAGAGAGTGTGGGATGGGATTTATTGGGGTTTCAGGGAGAGAGTGTGGGATGGGATTTATTGGGATTTAAGGGAGAGAGTGTGGGATGGGATTTATTGGGGTTAAGGGAAAGAGTGTGGGATGGGATTTATTGGGATTTAAGGGAGAGAGTGTGGGATGGGATTTATTGGGGTGTCGGGGAGAGAGTGTGGGATGGGATTTATTGGGGTGTCAGGGAAAGATTTTGGGATGGGATTTATTGGGGTGTCAGGGAGAGAGTGTGGGATGGGATTTATTGGGGTGTCGGGGAGAGAGTGTGGAATGGGATTTATTGGGTTTAAGGGAGAGAGTGTGGGATGGGATTTATTGGGGTGTCAGGGAGAGAGTGTGGAATGGGATTTATTGGGTTTAAGGGAGAGAGTGTGGGATGGGATTTATTGGGGTGTCGGGGAGAGAGTGTGGAATGGGATTTATTGGGGTGTCAGGGAGAGAGTGTGGGATGGGATTTATTGGGGTGTCAGGGAGAGAGTGTGGAATGGGATTTATTGGGTGCCTGGGAGAGGTTGTGGGATGGGATTTATTGGGTTTAAGGGAGAGAGTGTGGGATGGGATTTATTGGGGTTTCAGGGAGAGAGTGTGGGATGGGATTTATTGGGTTTAAGGGAGAGAGTGTGGGATGGGATTTATTGGTGTTGAAGGGATAGAGTGTGGGATGGGATTTATTGGGTTTAAGGGAGAGAGTGTGGGATGGGATTTATTGGGGTGTCGGGGAGAGAGTGTGGGATGGGATTTATTGGGTTTTAGGGAGAGAGTGTGGGATGGGATTTATTGGGGTGTCGGGGAGAGAGTGTGGGATGGGATTTATTGGGGTTTCAGGGAGAGAGTGTGGGATGGGATTTATTGGGATTTAAGGGAGAGAGTGTGGGATGGGATTTATTGGGGTTAAGGGAAAGAGTGTGGGATGGGATTTATTGGGATTTAAGGGAGAGAGTGTGGGATGGGATTTATTGGGTTTTAGGGAGAGAGTGTGGGATGGGATTTATTGGGGTGTCTGGGAGAGAGTTTGGGATGGGATTTATTGGGGTTTCAGGGAGAGAGTGTGGGATGGGATTTATTGGGATTTAAGGGAGAGTGTGTGGGATGGGATTTATTGGGGTGTCGGGGAGAGAGTGTGGGATGGGATTTATTGGGGTTTCAGGGAGAGAGTGTGGGATGGGATTTATTGGGATTTAAGGGAGAGAGTGTGGGATGGGATTTATTGGGGTTAAGGGAAAGAGTGTGGGATGGGATTTATTGGGATTTAAGGGAGAGAGTGTGGGATGGGATTTATTGGGTTTTAGGGAGAGAGTGTGGGATGGGATTTATTGGGGTGTCTGGGAGAGAGTTTGGGATGGGATTTATTGGGGTGTCGGGGAGAGAGTGTGGGATGGGATTTATTGGGGTTTCAGGGAGAGAGTGTGGGATGGGATTTATTGGGATTTAAGGGAGAGAGTGTGGGATGGGATTTATTGGGGTTAAGGGAAAGAGTGTGGGATGGGATTTATTGGGATTTAAGGGAGAGAGTGTGGGATGGGATTTATTGGGATTTGAGGGAGAGAGTGTGGGATGGGATTTATTGGTGTTGAAGGGAGAGAGTGTGGGATGGGATTTATTGGGTTTAAGGGAGAGAGTGTGGGATGGGATTTATTGCATTTAAGGGAGAGAGTGTGGGATGGGATTTATTGGGGTGTCGGGGAGAGATTTTGGGATGGGATTTATTGGGGTTTAAGGGAGAGAGTGTGGGATGGGATTTATTGGGTTTTAGGGAGAGAGTGTGGGATGGGATTTATTGGGGTTTCAGGGAGAGAGTGTGGGATGGGATTTATTGGGATTTAAGGGAGAGAG
Source organism: Somniosus microcephalus (assembly GCF_052327205.1). NCBI lineage: Eukaryota > Metazoa > Chordata > Chondrichthyes > Squaliformes > Somniosidae > Somniosus > Somniosus microcephalus. Next base: position 349,403,705 of record NC_140990.1, on the reverse strand, counting down.
TGTGGGATGGGATTTATTGGGGTTTCAGGGAGAGAGTGTGGGATGGGATTAATCCGTTGTCAGGGAGAGAGTGTGGGATGGGATTTATTGGGATTTAAGGGAGAGAGTGTGGGATGGGATTTATTGGGGTTAAGGGAAAGAGTGTGGGATGGGATTTATTGGGTTTAAGGGAGAGAGTGTGGGATGGGATTTATTGGGTTTAAGGGAGAGAGTGTGGGATGGGATTTATTGCATTTAAGGGAGAGAGTGTGGAATGGGATTTATTGGGGTGTCGGGGAGAGATTTTGGGATGGGATTTATTGGGGTTTAAGGGAGAGAGTGTGGGATGGGATTTATTGGGTTTTAGGGAGAGAGTGTGGGATGGGATTTATTGGGATTTAAGGGAGAGAGTGTGGGATGGGATTTATTGGGGTTTCAGGGAGAGAGTGTGGGATGGGATTTATTGGGATTTAAGGGAGAGAGTGTGGGATGGGATTTATTGGGGATTAATGGAGAAAGTGTGGGATGGGATTTATTGAGGTGTCGGGGAGAAAGTGTGGGATGGGATTTATTGGGGTTTATGGGAGAGAGTTTGGGATGGGATTTATTGGGGAGTCAGAGACAGAGTGTGGGATGGGATTTATTGGGGTTTATGGGAGAGAGTGTGGGATGGGATTCATTGGGGAGTCAGAGACAGAGTGTGGGATGGGATTTATTGGGGTTTAAGGGAGAGAATGTGGGATGGGATTCATTGGGGAGTCAGAGACAGAGTGTGGGATGGGATTTATTGGGGTTTAAGGGAGAGAATGTGGGATGGGATTCATTGGGTTTTAGGGAGAGAGTGTGGGATGGGATTTATTGGGGTGTCTGGGAGAGAGTGTGGGATGGGATTTATTGGGGTGTCGGGGAGAAAGTGTAGGATGGGATTTATTGGGTTTAAGGGAGAGAGTTTGGGATGGGATTTATTGGGTTTAAGGGAGAGAGTTTGGGATGGGATTTATTGGGGCTCAGGGAGAGAGTGTGGGATGGGATTTATTGGGGCTCAGGGAGAGAGTGTGGGATGGGATTTATTGGGGATTAATGGAGAAAGTGTGGGATGGGATTTATTGAGGTGTTAGGAAGAAAGTGTGGGATGGGATTTATTGGGGTGTCGGGGAGAGAGATTGGGATGGGATTTATTGGGGTTCAGGGAGAGAGTGTGGGATGGGATTTATTGGGGTTTAAGGGAGAGAGTGTGGGATGGGATTTATTGGGGTTTAAGGGAGAGAGTGTGGGATGGGATTTATTGGGGTTTAAGGGAGAGAGTGTGGGATGGGATTTATTGGGTTTAAGTGAGAGAGTGAGGGATGGGATTTATTGGGCTTTCAAGGAGAGTGTGTGGGATGGGATATATTGGGGTGTCAGGGAGAGTGTGGGATGGGATTTATTGGGTTTAAGTGAGAGAGTGTGGGATGGGATTTATTGGGTTTAAGTGAGAGAGTGTGGGATGGGATATATTGGGGTGTCGGGGAGAGTGTGTGGGATGGGATTTATTGGGGTGTCGGGGAGAGTGTGTGGGATGGGATTTATTGGGCTGGATTTTGCTACCGGGGCGGGTTGGGGTCGTGTTCCCCACATTTCGTGTTTCCCACACGAATCCTGAACGATGTTGGAAGTTAATGCAATTTTGATTTTATAGCCCAATTGATTCCCCACGTTTGGGAACCTCTTGCCAGTGAGCTTTTCAGGTGGGAAGCTCGTCTCCGATGACATCATCACTGCTGCTTCATTTAAGGGCTTCCACAAGCCTTGCTCACTTCAGCAGACTGCCAAGCTTCTGGCCCTGGCAGCTGCTGCTACCATCATCAATCATGGCGACACATCGGAGTAAGGCATCCCCCAGATTTGACGAGGCAGCCCTCCAGGCATTGGTGGAGGGAGCGACAGAGAGCAGGGAGGTGCTCTTCCCCTCCTCGGGGAGGAAGAAGCCACCCCAGCAAACCAAGGCTGTGTGGCTGAGGGTGGCAGAGCAGGTGAACGCCAGCTCGAATACCAGCAGAACATGGATCCAGTGTCGCAAACGCTTCCATGACCTTCTGCGCACTGGAAAAGTGAGTATGATGTTCCCATCACTCTTAATCTGATCCCCATTGCCTTTCCTCACCAGCTCTCAGCTTTACCAATCTCTTCCTCCACATCCCACTTGACACTGACATCCATGCACCCTTTCCCACTCCCTCTCTCTCTATGGTCACATTCACCTAACTAATGGACTATGCAGCCCTCACACTCCCTATCACTGTCATGCTATGAAAACAACTTACATCACATAGGGAGGGCCCTTGGTCTTGCCATCTCACTCCATCTTTCTCTCCTTCTAAGCATCTATGCCATCGATTCTCTACACTCACTCCTACATTCTCGCTCAAACTCCACTTGTCTCCCCCATTGCAGGGAAAGAGAGCTCACAACCGAATAGAGCGAGCCAGGACAGGGGGAGGGGCAGCCTCCTTAGCCCAGCTGACCCCATGGGAGGAGGCGGTCCTGGAGATCGTCGGCATCCAGGACGACACACAAGTGGGGGACGGAGAGACCGGTGCGGCAGAGCAAGCTGGCGACAGAAGAGTTTTCCAACTCTCTCAATTGCATTGCATGACTCGCTGATAATGACTTGGAAGCTCTAGCAGATGGACCTCTGATCATCTGCAATAAGCACCGTGCAGGTAACCCTGGCCTCTCATCTCTGGCACTTTCCTTTACTCCCCCACAGGACCATCGCAAGCTCCCGTCTCCAGGACGCAGGAGGAGGTTCAGCCTCAGCATCCAGACTCCTCAGAGGAAGCTGCAACCTCTGAGGGCGCAGCGTCAGCAGAAGGCAACGCACCCAGCACCAACGCAGACACTCACACCTCGGTGGGACCTTCGGGACATAGAGTAGTGTTGTCTCAGCAGATGGTGGAGACAGGGACAGCAGTGGAGAGTCCTAGTCGGAGGGCGCAGCACTCTCCCAGCTCGGCTCAGCTGCATGTCGACCCTCTGCCTCTGGGTCCATCCACAGTATCAGCGGTGATGGCACTCCAGGAAAATATGCAGGAGTCTCTGGCAGGTTTTGTCTCCAGGGTTGCTGCGAGTGTGGAGCGAATGGAGGAGTCCGTCGCTAACATGAGCAGAGCCTTTGTGGAGTCATTGGCGCATCAACGCATTACCACGGAAAGGATGGCAACCTCCGTGGAAAGGCTGGCTACGGCCATGGAGGAGATACGTCGCGCGAGTAATGAAAACATGGTGAGTGTTCAGACTAGACTGACATCTCTGGAGGAGCGATGGGCAGCTATTGAACAGAGAAACCAGACCTTCATGGCAGTCCCTCTGAGAAGGACTGCCAGTCCCGACACGGGTCTCCATGGCTCCCCTGATGTGCAGCAAGGTGCTCTCTCGTCACTTGCAAGCGCTGAGGGGGACCTGACCCATGAGAGGGATGATGGTGGCAGAGAACAAGGAGGTGGGGGCTCCTCTCCAAGCGCTCAAACTTCCATGCCACTGACAAGTCCTCGGTCAGAGCCCCACCTGAGTCAGCACCCAAGTGAGATCGGCGTCTCAACCCCTGCACAGCCGCAGGAGCAGGAGACTGTTGCGCAGCCCTTACAGGCTCGCAACCCCAGAGGACGCCCGCCAAAGGTGTCCAGACAGGAGCAGCAAGGAAGTGAGCAAGGGGCCTCCACATCTGCTGATGCCACTGGGGAACCACTACGTAGGAGCACGCGTAAGAGAAAAAAACTGCACAAATAGTCACAAGGGTAGTCACTTGGGTGGAATTTAATGTGTTATGGTTGAAAGCCATCAGAATAATGTTAATAAATCATCTGTTGGCTACTGCTGTAGTTGTGGCGTGTGTCATTTCGCGAATGGGACTTTCACTTTGAGGTCAGTATGGTGGTCACATCGCTAGAAGACAGCTGGTTCCTGGCTATTGTCAGTGCTCAGGTAAAAGGATGCGAGGCAATAGTCCCTCATGGGCGAGGCTCAGCAAATCTGGCCAATATGAGCGCGTTCCTTGCATGCCGGCCACCAATGTTCTCGCGCACTGCTGCCGCTGGTTGATGAGCCTCTGCAAGATGTTCGTCTTCGCTCTCCTCCTCCCCCTCCTCCTCCTCCTCATCTGAGGAGGATATGTCAGGAGCCACTTGGTCCTCGGCCATCTGCAAGCCACGACGCTGTGCCATGTTGTGAAGTACACAGCAAACCACGACGATTCTGGAGACCCTGGCTGCTGAGTATTGCAGGGCTCCACCTGATCTATCCAGGCATCTGAAGCGCATCTTCAGCAGACCAATGGTCTGCTCGATCATGGCTCTGGTGGAAAGGTGGCTGGAGTTGTAGTTCTCCTCAGCTGCGTTGGATGGCCTCCTCAGCGGCGTCAATAGCCACGTCCTCAAGGGATAGCCCTTGTCTCCAAGTAGCCATCCGTTAAGTTGGTGTGGTGGACTGAATAGCGGAGGCACAGTAGACTGGCGCAGTATGAAGGAGTCATGGCAACTGCCAGGGTACTTGGTACAAACATGCAAAATTTCCTTCTTGTGGTCACACACCAGCTGAACGTAGAGGGAGTGGAAGCCCTTGCGGTTGACAAAAATACCAGGATTGCGATGGGGAGCCTTAAGGGCCACATGTGTGCAATCAACGATGCCCTGCACCCTTGGAAAGCCTGCAAGATTAGCAAATCCAACTGCTCTCGCCATGACACTTGCTCGATCCTTGGTGAAATGGATGTGATTGTGCGCGATGGCAAAGATGGCATCGGTTACCCGCTTGATGCAGGTGTGTGCGGCCGCCTGGGAGATGCCGCTGATGTCTGCTGCTGATCCCTGGAATGAGCCTGAGGCAAAAAAGTTGAGTGCGATGGTGACTTTGACGGCCACTGATAAGGGGTGTCCAGCTGCTCCTCTGGGCTCCAGGTCTTGCTGCAGCATTGCGCAGATGTCAGCCACTATCTCTCGCGAAAGTCGGAGCCGCCTTTGGCACTGCTGCTCAGACATGTTGAGGTAGCTGACCCTGCGTCTGTAGACCCTGTTTGGGGGGTATCTCCTGCGCCGACGGCCTTCCATGCGCTGGCCCCTTCTGGCCTGTGCATTCTCAGGTGGGGCAGCAGCAGCTTGGCGCAACTGTTGTTGCTGCTGCTGTTGGGCGGCCTCATGTAATATCCAGAAGGGCAGGACAAAAATGGCTCCCATGCTTCTGGTAGATGCCTCAGTTGAGGAAGCGCTCAGTGAAGGTGGCGAGAGGGGTTTCCCAGGAGGTCACACTGGAGATGGTTGTCAGGCTGCAAACTTCCAGAGCTGTGGGTATGCCTTCTGAAAGATCCCCCAGACCTGAGAGAGCAAAGTTATGCCACCTGCAATTAAAGCCTGTTCAAATCTGCCATTTAATGGTTGAGCTGCAGCTGCTACTCCGCAGGCCAGTTGTGCTCCCGCCAGGTTTCAGTTGTGCGTTTCCCACCAGGCGTGTTTCACGTGGGAAAACGAGTAAACTTGCAAGTGGTTAGGAAAATGGGATTATAGAGCCAATTGAGGGCTTCTTAAGGGCCTATCCCGCCTCCTGGAGGCGGGACGGAGACGGGACCAGCAGACACGAATTTAGGAAAATTGCGTGGAGGCGGGATGGAGGCGGGTTTGGGCCCGCACGCCAGTTTTGCGATTTTTATCCCCCACACGCCTCCAATCCCGCCTCCCCGGCCCTAGCAAAATCCAGCCCATTGGGTTTAAGGGAGAGAGTGTGGCATGAGATTTATTGGGATGTCAGGGAGAAAGTGTGGGATGGGATTTATTGGGGTGTCAGGGAGAGAGTGTGGGATGGGATTTATTGGGGTGTCAGGGAGAGAGTGTGGGATGGGATTTATTGGGGTGTCAGGGAGAGATTGTGGGATGGGATTTTTTGGGGTTTAAGGGAGAGAGTGTGGGATGGGATTTTTTGGGGTTGAAGGGAGAGAGTGTGGGATGGGATTTATTGGGTTTAAGGGAGAGAGTGTGGGATGGGATTTATTGCGTTTAAGGGAGAGAGTGTGGGATGGGATTTATTGGGGTTTAAGGGAGAGAGTGTGGGATGGGATTTATTGGGTTTAAGGGAGAGAGTGTGGGATGGGATTTATTGGGGTTTAAGGGAGAGAGTGTGGGATGGGATTTATTGGGTTTAAGGGAGAGAGTGTGGGATGGGATTTATTGGGGTTTAAGGGAGAGAGTGTGGGATGGGATTTATTGGGTTTAAGGGAGAGAGTGTGGGATGGGATTTATTGGGGTGTCGGGGAGAGAGTGTGGGATGGGATTTATTGGGTTTAAGGAAGAGAGTGTGGGATGGGATTTATTGGGTTTAAGGAAGAGAGTGTGGGATGGGATTTATTGGGTTTAAGGGAGAGAGTGTGGGATGGGATTTATTGGGTTTAAGGGAGAGAGTGTGGGATGGGATTTATTGGGGTTTAAGGGAGAGAGTGTGGGATGGGATTTATTGGGGTTTAAGGGAGAGAGTGTGGGATGGGATTTATTGGGGTTTAAGGGAGAGAGTGTGGGATGGGATTTATTGGGTTTAAGGAAGAGAGTGTGGGATGGGATTTATTGGGTTTAAGGGAGAGAGTGTGGGATGGGATTTATTGGGTTTAAGGGAGAGAGTGTGGGATGGGATTTATTGGGGTTTAAGGGAGAGAGTGTGGGATGGGATTTATTGGGGTGTCGGGGAGAGAGTTTGGGATGGGATTTATTGGGGTTTAAGGGAGAGAGTGTGGGATGGGATTTATTGGGGTGTCTGGGAGAGAGTGTGGGATGGGATTTATTGGGTTTAAGGGAGAGAGTGTGGGATGGGATTTATTGGGGTGTCGGGGAGAGAGTTTGGGATGGGATTTATTGGGGTGTCAGGGAGAGATTGTGGGATGGGATTTATTGGGTTTGGAATGGGTTCGCAGTGTCTAGGATTCCAATAAATGTGCTTGTTGATATAATTTATTAAAATGATGTTTAACCAAGGGTCTAATGAGGGTGAGGAACTTAACGTAATTAATATAAGTAGTGAAAAAGTACCAGAGAATCTAATGGGACTAAAAGCCGACAATTCACCTGAACCCGACGGCCTACATCCCAGCGTTATAAAAGAGGCGGCTGAAGAGATAATAAATGCATTGGTTTTGATCTTCCAAAAATTCCTGCATTCTAAAACGGTCCCAGCGGATTGGAAGGTCGCAAATGGACCACCGCTCTTCAAGAAAGGAGGGAGAGAGAAAACAGGGAACTACAGGCCAGTTAGTCTGACATCAGTCATCAGGAAAATGCTGGAATCCATTGTTCAGGAAGTGGTTTCAGGGCACTTAGAAAATCATAACCTGATTAGGCGGAGTCAACATGGTTTTATGAAAGGGAAATCGTGTTTGACAAATTTATTAGAGTTTTTTGAGGATGCAACTAGCAGGGTAGATAAAGGGGAACCAGTGGATGTAGTATATTTTGATTTCCAAAAGGCTTTCGATAAGGTGCCACATAAAAGGTTATTACACAAGATTAGGGCTCATGGGGTTGGGGGTAATATAGTAGCATGGATAGAGGATTGGTTAATGGACAGAAAACAGAGAGTAGGGATAAAGGGATCTTTTTCAGGTTGGCAGGCTGTAACTAGTGGGGTGCCACAAGGATCAGTGTTGGGGTCTCAGCTATTTACAATCTATATTAATGACCTAGATGAAGGGACCGAGTGTAATGTATCCAAGTTTGCTGACGATACAAAGCTAGGTGGGACAGTAAGCTGTGAGGAGAACACAGAGTCTGCAAAGGGATATAGATAGACTGAGTGAGTGGGCAGTAAGGTGGCAGATGGAGTATAATGTAGGGAAATGTGAGGTTATTCACTTTGGTAGGAAGAATAGAAAAACAGAATATTTTTTAAATGGTGCGAAACTTTCAAATGTTGGTGTTCAGAGAGATTTGGGTGTCCTCGAGCAAGAAACACAGAAAGCTAGCATGCAGGTACAGCAAGCAATAAGGAAGGCAAATGGCATGTTGGCCTTTATTGTAAGGGGTTTGGAGTATAAGAGTAAGGAAGTCTTGCTACAATTGTACAGGGCCTTGGTGAGTCCACACCTGGAGTACTGGGCACAGTTTTGGTCTCCTTATCTAAGGAAGGATATACTTGCCTTGGAGGCAGTGCAACGAAGGTTCACTAGATTGATTCCTGGGATGAGAGGGCTGTCCTATGAGGAGAGATTGTGTAGAATGGGCCGATACTCTGGAGTTTAGGAGAATGAGAGGTGATCTCATTGAAACATATAGGGGAAAAATTCAGTAGGTTGCACCACCCGTTAGCGCCTTAAGAGGGCGCTAAGTGGGGCGCAAACCAATTAGCGCCCGGGCACAGCACTGCCCATGCCTCCCGCGAAATTCAGCGGGAGGTTAGTGGTGGCGCTAACCGTTAGCGCTGCGCTGCTGGCGATGACATCATCGGTGTGCGCAGTGCCCCGCTGACGCCCCGGCCGCAATATTTGGAAGCGCCCCCTGATTTACCGCTGGACGCTATGTCCGACCGGTTCAGGGGGGCCTACCTGCAGCCGGGGAGGCGCAAATTAAAGGTGAGGTGCGGGGCGGCCATTTTTGTTGTTGGCCGCCTGTCAGCACCTGCCTGCGCTCCCGTCCTCGGCCTCCGGAACCACCCCCCCCCCCCCCGCGGTGTGCCGGCTGCGCTCCAAGAGCCCGGCACTTCTCCTCGGTGCCAGGCTCTTTTGCCTGCACTCCTGATCCCCGGGGGCCCAGCTGGGCCCCAGATCGCGCTGCACAAGGCCCCTCCCCTTTAAGAAGGGGAGGAAGGTCTGCAATACCGCAGTGCGATGTGCCGCAGCGTGTGGCGCTGTGGCACGTAGCGCCACGATATTCACTCGCAGTGCCCCGAGGCGCCCCACTTCCCTTTGGGGCGCAACCGACCAATTTCCGGCGCGGGGGCGCTAATTTTTCCGGGGCGCTAGCGCCTCAAACGGGGCTATACTGAATTTCTCCCCCATAAGATTCTGAGGGGGATTGACAGGGTCGATGCTGAGAGACTGTTTCCCCCTGGCTGGAGAGTCTAGAACTAGGGGTCACAGTCTCAGGATAAGGGGTCGGCCATTTAGGACTGAGATGAGGAGGAATTTCTTCACTCAGAGGGTTGTGAATCTTTGGAATTCTCTACCCCAGAGGGCTGTGAATGCTCAGTCGTTGAGTATATTCAAGGCTGAGATCGAGAGATTTTTGGACTCTAAGGGAATCGAGGGATATGGAGATCGGGCGGGAAAGTCGAGTTGAGGTCGAAGATAGAGTCATAGGGCTGGATTTTGTTACTGGGGCGGGCTGGGGTCGTGTAATCCACATTTCGTGTTAGCCACCCGATTCTAAATCGATGTGGGAAAATGATTCCATTTTAACTTAATTGGCCAACTGAGTTCCAGCGTGTGGGAACCCATGGCCAATGAGTTTTTCCAGTCTGAAAGTCGCCTCCGATGATGTCATCATTGCTGCTGCATTTAAGGTCTGCAACAAGCCTTGCTTCTTCTGCAGACTGCCAACCTTTTGGCCTTTCATGTTAGAGGACCTGGAGGCAGAATGACCAGCGAGAGACCTGGGTCTGCTCCCAGGTTTGATGACTTGCCCTGCAGGCTTTAGTGGAGGGAGCAAGAGCCAATAAAGAGGTGCTCTTCCCTTCTTCAGGGAGGAAGAAGCCTCCCCAGCAGACCAAGGCTGTGTGGATCCAGGTGGCCCAGGAGGTCAACTCTTTGTCGATAACCCGCAGAACCTGGCTTCAGTGCAGGAAGGGGTTTCATGACCTTCTGCGCACTGGAAAAGTGAGTATGACTTTCCCATCACCCTCAATCTGATCCCCATTGCCTTTCCTCACTAGCACTCAGCTTTAGCAATCTCTTCCTCCACATCCCACTTGACACTGACATCCATACACCCTTACCCATTCCCTCTCTCTCTATGGTCACATTGTGGAGGATCGCCACCTAAACGGGCGCAATCCACTTTTCCGTCCGTGGACAATGAATCGGGCACCTTGCCTTTAAGAAGCATGCTGTCTTTAAGGCAAGTCAAAGGAGCGGGCGTCGCCCTCAGTGTGTACACAAAAGCGCGGGCGTCGCCCTCATTCTGTATTCGGGTTTAGTAGAGAGAAGAGCTGGGGCAGCCATCTCTCAAGAGAATGTAATAAAAAGCCATGTGTTCCTCAGATCGGTTCGGCCTCCATTTGTGTTCCGCGGCAGCCTCAACATTGGTGACCCCGACGCTCAGAACGTATTCTGAGCACTGCAATGGCGGACACGAATGCAGTTTCCGTGAAACTGCCGGAGTTTTGGGAAAACCAGCCCGAAGCCTGGTTCCTCCAAGCTGAGTCCCGATTCCGGCTGCGACACATCACCACAGATGGGACGAAGTATGACTATCTCGTCGCATCACTCGGTAGCTCCACAGTCACGAAGGTCTGGATAGCGCTGCAGAACTCACCAGAGGAGGGCAAGTATGCACATCTTAAGGCCGCGCTCCTTAAAAAATTTACGACCTCGACATACCAGTGAAACTGCCGCCTCCTCGACCTTCCAGGCCTCGGTGACGCCTCACCGTCAGACCTCCTCTCCCACATACTCTCACTCACCGACGAGAGCCCACCCGGGTCCCTCTTCCGCACGCTGTTCATCCGCCAGCTACCTCCCAGCATCCGCCCAGCGATCGTGGCGTCCGGCCTCACGGACCTAGAAGCCTTGGCCGACGAGGCCGACAAGCTGCTGTCCGCTCACTCCAGCCGCGACGTCGCTCCGGACCTGGCAGCCACAGCCTGGGCGCGCCCCTCACCGGCCACCACGCGGCCACAAGGCCCAGCCACGGGGCCCACGGGGCCTTCGCGCCCACAAACCCAGGCTACTGTTACCACCACGCACGGTTCGGCGCCAGGGCACAACGGTGCACACCTCCCTGCTCCTTCAAGTCCGCCCCCATACCAGCCCCCGCGATGGCCGTGGGCCACGCGGGCTCCCTGCTGTACGTCACGGATGACAAAACCGGCCGCCGGTTCCTGTGTGACACTGGAGCTCAGCACAGCATCATCCCGGCCTCCGCCCTCGACATCCAAAAGGGCGAACGAGGACAGGCGCTGGCTGCCGCTAACGGCTCGGACATCCGGACGTACGGCACCCGCACAGTCACCCTCGACCTCGCTGGTCGCCGCTACCGATGGGAGTTCATCACTGCCAAGGTACTCTCCCCTCTCATCGGCGCAGATTTCCTGTGCGCCCACGGCCTACTGGTAGACATCCCTCGACACCGCCTCGTGGACATGAACACCATGTCCCCCAACCTGGGCGCCATGGCCCCCCGTCAACCCGCCGACATGGCGTCACAGTGCCACGCCCGGGCCACGGATGACTACTCGGCACTCCTGGCCGAATTCCCAGCCCTCACCAACCCGACCTTCTCCGCGGAGGTCGCCAAACACAGGGTGGAACACTTCATCCCCACCACAGGCCCCCCAGTGTACGCCCACGCCCGCAGGCTGGACCCGGCCAAACTGGAGATCGCGCGGACTGAGTTTGCCACTATGGAACAGCTCGGCATCCCCCGCCGCTCCAACAGTCCCTGGGCCTCCCCACTCCACATCGCCCCCAAACCAGGCGGGGGTTGGCGCCCCTGCAGGGATTACCGCCGCCTCAACGACGCCACCACCCCTGATCGGTACCCCGTGCCGCACATTCAGGACTTCTCGGCTAGACTGGCCGGCCGCTCAGTCTTTTCCAAAGTCGACCTGGTGCGCGGCTACCACCAAGTCCCCGTCCACCCCGCGGACGTCCCCAAGACGGCCGTAATCACCCCCTTCGGGCTTTTCGAGTTCCTGCGGATGCCTTTCGGCCTCAAAAACGCGGCCCAGGCATTCCAACGGCTCATGGACTCGGTCCTTCGGGCCCTGAAGTTCCTGTTCGTCTACCTGGATGACATCCTGGTAGCCAGTTCCTCCAAGCAGGAACACCTCGAACACCTTCGCATCCTGTTCGGGCGCCTCAGCGACCACGGGCTCATCCTCAGCCCAGCCAAGTGCCAGTTCGGCCTGGACAAGATCGACTTCCTCGGCCACCACATCACCCATGCTGGGGCCATTCCCCTGCCCACCAAGGTGCAGGCCGTCCAGCAATTTCCCCGCCCCACCACCATCAAAGGACTCCAGGAGTTCCTCGGGATGGTGAATTTCTACAACCGCTTCATCCCCAAAGCAGCGTCCCTCATGAGGCCCCTGTATGAAGCCCTCCGGGGCAGGAGCGGCAAGATGGCGGTCGAATGGACGGCAGACGTATCAGCCGCCTTCAACTCCACCAAGACTGCGCTCGCCGACGCCACCCTGCTCGCGCACCCACGGCCCAATGCCAGAGTAGTGCTCACCACGGACGCCTCCGACCACGTGGTCGGCGCCGTGTACGAGCAGTGGGTCGACGGCGCCTGGCAACCACTTGCCTTCTTCAGCCGCCAACTACGCCCCCCGGAGGTCAAGTACAGCACCTTCGACCGCGAGCTCCTCGCGCTGTACCTGGCGGTCCGCCATTTTCGGTTTTTGCTGGAGGGTCACCCCTTCACTGCGTTTGTCGATCACAAACCCCTGACATTCGCAATGGCAAAGACAACCGACCCCTGGTCCGCCAGGCAGCAGCGCCAGCTCACGGCAGTGTCCGAGTTCACCACGGACATCCAACACGTCTCCGGCCGAGACAACGTGGTAGCCGACTGCCTCTCCCGCCCCGCCATCCACGCCGCACACCTGGCAGTCGACTACGCTCAACTCGCAGCAGACCAGCTCACGGACCCTGATCTGCTCTCCGCACCTACCAACCTACCAGGGCTACGCCTGGCCGACGTCGCCTGCGGCCCAACCGCAGTCACGGTCAAGTGCGACATATCCCTATCTCAACCTCGGCCCGTTGTCCCAGCGTCCTGGCGCCGCCGGGTATTCGAGATTCTCCACAACCTCTCCCACCCCGGCGCCCGCGCATCCATCAAATTGGTAGCCAACCGCTTTGTCTGGCGCGGCCTTCGCAAGGATGTGCGTACTTGGGCCAACTCCTGCCTAGCCTGCCAACGGGCCAAGGTGCAGCAACACACGAAAGCACCCCTCGAGGAGTTCACCGTCCCTTCACGTAGATTCGACCACATCCACGTGGACATCGTCGGGCCCCTGCCGCCGTCACAAGGCCACACGCACTTGCTGATGATCGTCGACCGCACCACGCGCTGGCCCGAGGCACCTCTACCACCACCGCCGACATCGCCAGAGCCTTCGTCAGCACCTGGGTCGCACGGTTCGGCGTCCCCTCCAACATGACATCGGACAGAGGTCCGCAATTTACCTCTGAACTCTGGACCGCCATCGCACGCAATCTCGGGGTGACCATTCACCGCACCACAGCGTACCACCCCCAAGCCAACAGACTGTGTGAGCGGTTCCACAGATCCTTGAAGGCATCTCTTCGAGCCAGCCTCCAGGACGGCGCCTGGACCGACCGACTCCCGTGGGTCCTCCTCGGCCTGCGCTCCACGGTTAAAGAAGACCTCCACACATCGGCAGCAGAGCTCGTGTACGGCCAGCCGCTGCGCGTACCCGGCGAGTTCCTGCCCACCGACACGACACCCTGGTCAGCCGACCAGCAACGCCACGACTTCGCCTCACCGGCGCTACAGTTCGCCCCGGTGCCCATTGCCCGGCACGGCGAACCCACCTCACACGTCCCGCTAAGCCTGCACCAGGCACGGTTCGTTTTCGTCCGGCACGACGCCCACCGTGGACCCCTTCAACCCCCGTACAACGGGCCCTACAAAGTGCTACAGGCTGGGGACAAATTTTTCGCCCTACAAGTGGGCGACAGGACTGAAAAAGTGTCGGTTGACCGACTCAAGCCAGCACACTCGGAGCCTGGTGAGCAGGTCCCAGTAGCTCGTCCACCGCCACGCGGCCGACCTGCCCTTAAGCCAGTACACCCGGCTGCTCCACGCCCGGCCGTTCCACGTCCACCGGCGTCCTACAAGAGCCGCTCTGGCCGGCCCATCAGACCGCCGCACCGTCTCGTCCACACCTCCTAAGCGGATTCTGGGGGGATCTGTGTGGCGGATCGCCACCTAAACGGGCGCAATCCACTTTTCCGTCTGTGGACAATAAATCGGGCACCTTGCCTTTAAGAAGCATGCTGCCTTTAAGGCAAGTCAAAGGAGCGGGTGTCGCCCTCAGTGTGTACACAAAAGCGCAGGCGTCGCCCTCATTCTGTATTCGGGTTTAGCAGAGAGAAGAGCTGGGGCAGCCATCTCTCAAGAGAATGTAATAAAAAGCCATGTGTTCCTCAGATCGGTTTGGCCTCCATTCGTGTTCCGCGGCAGCCTCAACAACATTCACCTAACTATTCAACTATGCAGCCCTCACACTCCCTATCACTGTGATGCAGTTACAACTGACAACACATAGGGAGGGCCCTTGGTCTTGCCACCTCACTCCATCTTTGTCTCCTTCTAAGCATCTATGCTATGGATTCTCTACACTCACTCCTTCATTCTCACTCAAACTCCACTTGTCTCCCTCATTGCCGGAAAAGAGAGCTCATAATAAGAGGGAAAGAACGAGGACAGGAGGAGGGTCACCCTCAGTAGCCCAGCTCACCACCTGGGAGGAGGTGGTCCTGGAGATCGTGGGAGTGGAGGACGATGCGCAAGTCGGGGACGGACAGACGGGTGCATCACAGCAAACTGGTGACAGAATAGTTTTCCATCTCACTCAATGACATTGCATGAGTCGCTGATAATGATTCTGAAGCTCTAACAGATGGACTTATGATCATCTGCAATATGCAATGTGCATGTAACCTTGGCATCACATCTCTGACTCTTTCCTTTACTCCCCCACAGGACCATCGCAAGCACCCGTCCCCACTGTCCAGGAGGAAAAGCATGAGCCTCAAGACTCCTCAGAGGAAGCTGCAACCTCTGAGGGCGCAGCGTCAGCAGAATTCAGCCAACCCAGCACCAGCGCAGGCACTCACACCTCGGTGGGACCTTCGGGACATAGAGTAGTGTTGTCACCTGGTGTATCACAACTCACAAGTGAGCATCAGCAGATTGTGGAGACAGAGACAGCAGTGGAGAGTCCTAGTCGGAGTGCGCAGGACTCTGCCAGCTCGGCTCAGCTGCATGTCGACCCTCTGCCTCTGGGTCCATCCATAAGATCAGCGGTGCTGGAACTCCAGGAACAGATGCAGGAGTCTCTGGCAGGTTTTGTCTCCAGGGTCGCTGCGAGTGTGGAGTGAATGGAGGAGTCCATTGCGAACATGTGGAGTCATTGGCGCATGAACGCATCACCATGGAAAGGATGACAACCTCCATGGAGGTGATAAGTCGCCAGAGTGCAGAAAACATGGTGAGTGTTCTGAATAGAATGACATCTCTGGAGGAGCGATGGGCATCTATTGAACAGAGAAACCAGGCCTTCATGGCAGGCCCTTTGAGTAGGACTGCCAGTGCAGGTACGGGTCCCCATGGCCCCCCTGATGTGCAGCAAGGTGCTCTCAAGCCACTTGCAAGCGCTGAGGGGGACCTGACCCATGAGAGGGAAGTTGGTGGCAGACATCAAGGAAGTGGGGGCTCCTCCCCAAACGCTCACACTTCCATGCCACTGCAGAGCCCTCGGTCAGAGCCCCACCAGAGTCCACACCCAACTGAGATCGGCGTCTCAACCCCTGCACAGCCGTAGGAGCAGCAGACTGTTGCCGAGCCCTCACAGGTTCGCAACCCCAAAGGATGCCCGCCAAAGGTGTCGAGACAGGAGCAGCAAGAAAGTGAGCAAGGGTCCTTCACATCCACAGGGGAAGCACCACGTAGGAGCACGCGTAAGAGAAAGATACTGCACAAATAGTCACAAGGGTAGTCACTTGGTTGATGTTTTATGTTAAAAAGCCATCAGATGATTACTGTAAATAAAAAGTCTGATGGCTACTGCTGCAGTTGTGGCACGTGTCATTTCACGAATGGGACTTCCACATTGAGGGCTTAGGATTACTTGCAATTGTCCGTATGGTGGTCAAAATTGCTACGAATTCGCTGTCCCAGATTTTTTCTCCCAAATTGGCCATTGGTTTTTTTTAAATCTGTTTTTTCGCCTCTCCCGGGAGATCACATGGGTTCGGGTGGGTTGGAGAGTGATAGTATATTTGAGGTTAGGATCAGATCAGCCATGATCTTATTGAATGGTGGAGCAGGCTCGAGGGGCCGATTGGCCTACTCCTGCTCCTATTTCTTATGTTCTTATGTTCTTATGTTCTTGGCCATTGTCGATGCTCAGGTAAGAAGCTGCGAGGCAAAAGTGCTTGATTGTGCAGGCTAAGCAAATCTGGCCAAGATGAATGCGTTCCTTGCATCCCGGGCAGCAATGTTCTCGCGTAATGCTGCCGCTGGTTGATGGGCCTCTGCAAGATGTTCGTTTTCACCCTCCTCCTCCTCCTCCTCATCTGAGGAGGATATGTGATGAGCCACTTGTTCCTCAGGAATCTGCAAGCCACGACGCTGTGCCATGTTGTGAAGTGCACAACAAACCACAACGATTCTGGAGACCCTGGCTGCTGAGTACTGCAGGGCTCCACCTGATCTATCCAGGCATCTGAAGCACATCTTCAGCAAACTGATGGTTTGCTCGATTATGGCTCTGGTGGACATGTGGCTGGAGTTGTAGCTCTCCTCAGCTTCGTTGGATGGTCTCCTCAATGGTGTCATTAGCCACGTCCTCAGGGGATAGCCCTTCTCTCCAAGTAGCCATTCGTTAAGTTGGTCTGGCGGACTGAATAGCGGAGGCACACTAGACTGGCGCAGTATGAAGGAGTCATGGCAACTGCCAGGGTACTTGGCACAAACATGCAAAATTTCCTTCTTGTGGTCACACACCAGCTGAACATTAAGGGAGTGGAAGCCCTTGCGGTTGACAAAAATACCTAGATTGCGGTGGAGTGCCTTAAGGGCCACATGTGTGCAGTCAACGACGCCCTGCACCCTTGGAAAGCCTGACAGATGAGCTAATCCAACCGCACGCACCATGACAATTGCTCGATCCTTGGTGAAATGGATGTGATTGTGCGCGATGGCAAAGAGAACATCGGTTACCTGCGTGATGCAAGTGTGTGCGGCCGCCTGGGAGACGCTGCTGATCCCTGGAATGAGCCTGAGGCAAAAAAGGTTGAGTGCGATGGTGACTTTGACGGCCACTGGTAATGCTTGTCCACCTGGTCCTCTGGGCTGCAGGTCTTGTTGCAGCATTGCGCAGATGTCACCCACTACCTCTCGCGAAAGTCGGAGCCGCCTTTGGCACTGCTGCTCAGACATGTTGAGGTAGCTGACCCTGTGTCTGTAGACCCTGTTTGGGGGGTATCTCCTGCCCCGAGGGGCTTCCATGCGCTGGACCCTTCTGGCCTGTGCAGCTTCAGGTGGGTGAGCAGCAGCCTGGCGCTCCTGTTGTTGCTGCTGTTGGTGCTGCTGTTGTTCCTGGTTCTGCTGCTGCCGCGGCTGGTGCTCAAGCTCCTCTAATGCCCAGATGGGAAGGAAATAAATGGCTCCCTTGCTTCTGGTATATGCCTCAGTTGAGGAAGCGCTCAGTGAAGGTGGCGAGAGGGGTTTCCCAGGAGGTCACACTGGAGATGGGTGTCAGGCTCCAAACTTCCACAGCTGTGGTTATGCCTTCTAAAAGTTCCCCCAGACCTGAGACAACAAAGTCCTGCCACCTGCAAATGATGGCTGATCAAATATCCTCTTTAATGGTTGAGCTGCAGCTGATAGTCGGCAATCCAATTGTGCTCCCGTCAGGTTTCACCGTCGTGTTTCAGAACAGGCGTGTTTCACGTGGGAAAAGGGTTAAAATCACAAAGGCCTATCAAAATGGCATTATAGAGGCAATTTAGTGCTTGTTAAGGGCCTTAACGGCCTATCCCGCCTCTTGGAGGCGGGACGGAGACGGGATCAGTAAACACGATTTAATGAAAATTGCTTGGAGGCGGGATGGAGGCGGGTTTGGGTCCGCCCGCCAGTTTTTGCAATTTTAACCCCCCACACACCGCCAATCCCGCCTCCATGGCCCGATGAAATTCGAGCCCATAGAGTTATACAGCACAGAAAGAGGCCCTTCGACCCATCGTGTCACAGAGTTATACCGCACAGAAAGAGGCCCTTCGACCCATCGTGTCACAGAGTTATACCGCACAGAAAGAGGCCCTTCGGCCCATCATGTCACAGAGTTATACCGCACAGAAAGAGGCCCTTCGGCCCATCGTGTCACAGAGTTATACAGCACAGAAAGAGGCCCTTCGGCCCATTGTGTCACAGAGTTATACCGCACAGAAAGAGGCCCTTCGGCCCATCGTGTCACAGAGTTCTACAGCACAGAAAGAGGCACTTCGGCCCATCGTGTCACAGAGTTATACAGCACAGAAAGAGGCCCTTCGGCCCATCATGTCACAGAGTTATACCGCACAGAAAGAGGCCCTTCGGCCCATCGTGTCACAGAGTTATACAACACAGAGAGAGGCCCTTCGGCCCATCGTGTCACAGAGTTCTACAGCACAGAAAGAGGCCCTTCGGCCCATCGTGTCACAGAGTTATACAGCACAGAAAGAGGCCCTTCAGCCCATCGCGTCACAGAGTTATACAGCACAGAGAGAGGCCCTTCGGCCCATCGTGTCATAGAGTTATACAGCACAGAAAGAGGCCCTTCGGCCCATCGTGTCACAGAGTTATACAGCACAGAAAGAGGCCCTTCGGCCCATCGTGTCACAGAGTTATACAGCACAGAAAGAGGCCCTACGGCCCATCGTGTCACAGAGATATACAGCACAGAAAGAGGCCATTCGGCCCATCGCGTCATAGAGTTATACAGCACAGAAAGAGGCCCTTCGGCCCATCGTGTCACAGAGTTATACCGCACAGAGAGAGGCACTTCGGCCCATCGTGTCACAGAGTTACACAGCACAGAGAGAGGCCCTTCAGCCCATCGTGTCACAGAGTTATACCGCACAGAAAGAGGCCCTTCGGCCCCTCGTGTCACAGAGCTACACAGCACAGAAAGAGGCCCTTCAGCCCATCGTGTCACAAAGTTATACAGCAAAGAAAGAGGCCCTTCGGCCCATCGTGTCACAGAGTTATACAGCAAAGAAAGAGGCCCTTCGGCCCATCGCGTCACAGAGTTATACAGCACAGAAAGAGGCCCTTCGGCCCATCGTGTCACAAACATATACAGCGCAGAAAGAGGCCCTTCGGCCCATCGCGTCACAGAGTTATACTGCACAGAAAGAGGCCCTTTGGCCCATCGCGTCACAGAGTTATACAGCACAGAAAGAGGCCCTTCGGCCCATCGCGTCACAGAGTTATACAGCACAGAAAGAGGCCCTTCGGCCCATTGTGTCATAGAGTTATACAGCACAGAAAGAGGCCCTTTGGCCCATCATGTCACAGAGTTATACAGCACAGAAAGAGGCCCTTCGCCCCATCGTGTCACAGAGTTATACAGCACAGAAAGAGTGCCCTTCGGACCATCGTGTCAGAGTTATGCCCCACAGAAAGAGGCCCTTCAGCCCATCGTGTCACAGAGTTATACCGCACAGAAAGAGGCCCTTCGGCCCATCGTGTCACAGAGTCATACCGCACAGAAAGAGGCCCTTCGGCCCATCGTGTCACAGAGTTATACAGCACAGAAGGAGGCCCTTCGGCCCATCGTGTCACAGAGTTATACAGCACAGAGAGAGGCCCTTCGGCCCATCGTGTCACAGAGTTATACAGCACAGAAAGAGGCCCTTCAGCCCATCGTGTCACAGAGTTATACAGCACAGAGAGAGGCCCTTCGGCCCATCCTGTCACAGAGTTATACAGCACAGAAAGAGGCCCTTCAGCCCATCGTGTCACAGAGTTATACAGCACAGAAAGAGGCCCTTCGGCCCATCGTGTCACAGAGTTATACAGCACAGAGGGGGAGGCCCTTCGGCCCATTGTGTCACAGAGTTATACAGCACAGAAAGAGGCCCTTCAGCCCATCGCGTCACAGAGTTATACAGCACAGAGAGAGGCCCTTCAGCCCATCGTGTCATAGAGTTATACAGCACAGAGAGGCCCTTCGGCCCATCGTGTCACAGAGTTATACAGCCCAGAAAGAGGCCCTTCGCCCCATCGTGTCACAGAGTTATACAGCACAGAAAGAGGCCCTTCGGCCCATCGTGTCACAGAGATATACAGCACAGAAAGAGGCCCTTCGGCCCATCGCGTCACAGAGTTATACAGCACAGAAAGAGTCCCTTCGGCCCATCGTGTCACAGAGTTATACAGCACAGAGAGAGGCCCTTCGGCCCATCGTGTCACAGAGTTATACAGCACAGAATGAGGCCCTTCGGCCCATCGTGTCACAGAGTTATACAGCACAGAAAGAGGCCCTTCAGCCCATCGTGTCACAGAGTTATACCGCACAGAGAGAGGCACTTCGGCCCATCGTGTCACAGAATTACACAGCACAGAGAGAGGCCCTTCACCCCATCGTGTCACAGAGTTATACCGCACAGAAAGAGGCCCTTCGGCCCATCGCGTCACAGAGTTATACAGCACAGAAAGAGGCCCTTCGGCCCATCCTGTCACAGAGTTATACAGCACAGAAAGAGGCCCTTCAGCCCATCGTGTCACAGAGTTATACTGCACAGAAAGAGGCCATTCGGCCCATCATGTCACAGAGTTATACAGCACAGAAAGAGGCCCTTCGGCCCATCGTGTCACAGAGTTATACTGCACAGAAAGAGGCCCTTTGGCCCATCGTGTCACACAGTTATACAGCACAGAAAGAGGCCCTTCGGCCCATCGTGTCACAGAGTTATACTGCACAGAAAGAGGCCCTTCGGCCCATCGTGTTACAGAGTTATACTGCACAGAAAGAGGCCCTTCGGCCCATCGTGTCACAGAGATATACAGCGCAGAAAGAGGCCCTTCGGCCCATCGCGTCACAGAGTTATACTGCACAGAAAGAGGCCCTTCGGCCCATCGTGTCACAGAGTTATACAGCACAGAAAGAGGCCCTTCGGCCCATCGCGTCACAGAGTTATACAGCACAGAAAGAGGCCCTTCAGCCCATCGTGTCACAGAGTTATACTGCATAGAAAGAGGCCATTCGGCCCATCGTGTCACAGAGTTATACAGCACAGAAAGAGGCCCTTCGGCCCATCGTGTCACAGAGTTATACAGCACAGAGAGAGGCCCTTCGGCCCATCGCATCACAGAGTTATACAGCACAGAAAGAGGCCCTTCGGCCCATCGTGTCACACAGTTATAAAGCACAGAAAGAGGCCCTTCGGCCCATCGTGTCACAGAGTCATACCGCACAGAAAGAGGCCCTTCGGCCCATCGTGTCACAGAGTTATACAGCACTGAAGGAGGCCCTTCGGCCCATCGTGTCACAGAGTTATACAGCACAGAGAGAGGCCCTTCGGCCCATCGTGTCACAGAGTTATACAGCACAGAAAGAGGCCCTTCGGCCCATCGTGTCACAGAGTTATACTGCACAGAAAGAGGCCCTTCGGCCCATCGTGTCATAGAGTTATACAGCACAGAAAGAGGCCCTTCGGCCCATCGTGTCACAGAGTTATACAGCACAGAAAGAGGCCCTTCAGCCCATCGTGTCACAGAGTTATACCGCACAGAGAGAGGCACGTCGGCCCATCGTGTCACAGAGTTACACAGCACAGAGAGAGGCCCTTCAGCCCATCGTGTCACAGAGTTATACCGCACAGAAAGAGGCCCTTCGGCCCATCGCGTCACAGAGTTATACAGCACAGAAAGAGGCCCTTCGGCCCATCCTGTCACAGAGTTATACAGCACAGAAAGAGGCCCTTCGGCCCATCGTGTCACAGAGTTATACAGCACAGAAAGAGGCCCTTCAGCCCATCGTGTCACAGAGTTATACAGCACAGAAAGAGGCCCTTCGGCCCATCGTGTCACAGAGTTATACAGCACAGAGGGGGAGGCCCTTCGGCCCATTGTGTCACAGAGTTATACAGCACAGAAAGAGGCCCTTCAGCCCATCGCGTCAAAGAGTTATACAGCACAGAGAGAGGCCCTTCAGCCCATCGTGTCATAGAGTTATACAGAACAGAGAGGCCCTTCGGCCCATCGTGTCACAGAGTTATACAGCCCAGAAAGAGGCCCTTCAGCCCATCGTGTCACAGAGTTATACAGCACAGAAAGAGGCCCTTCGGCCCATCGTGTCACAGAGATATACAGCACAGAAAGAGGCTCTTCGGCCCATCGCGTCACAGAGTTATACAGCACAGAAAGAGGCCCTTCGGCCCATCGTGTCACAGAGTTATACAGCACAGAGAGAGGCCCTTCGGCCCATCGTGTCACAGAGTTATACAGCACAGAAAGAGGCCCTTCGGCCCATCCTGTAACATGGTTATACAGCACAGAAAGAGGCCCTTCAGCCCATCGTGTCACAGAGTTATACTGCACAGAAAGAGGCCATTCGGCCCATCATGTCACAGAGTTATACAGCACAGAAAGAGGCCCTTCGGCCCATCGTGTCACAGAGTTATACTGCACAGAAAGAGGCCCTTTGGCCCATCGTGTCACACAGTTATACGGCACAGAAAGAGGCCCTTCGGCCCATCGTGTCACAGAGTTATACTGCACAGAAAGAGGCCCTTCGGCCCATCGTGTCACAGAGATATACAGCGCAGAAAGAGGCCCTTCGGCCCAACGCGTCACAGAGTTATACTGCACAGAAAGAGGCCCTTCGGCCCATCGTGTCACAGAGTTATACAGCACAGAAAGAGGCCCTTCGGCCCATCGCATCACAGAGTTATACAGCACAGAAAGAGGCCCTTCAGCCCATCGTGTCACAGAGTTATACTGCACAGAAAGAGGCCATTCGGCCCATCGTGTCACAGAGTTATACAGCACAGAAAGAGGCCCTTCGGCCCATCGTGTCACAGAGTTATACAGCACAGAAAGAGGCCCTTCGGCCCATCGTGTCACAGAGTTATACAGCACAGAAAGAGGCCCTTCGGCCCATCGCATCACAGAGTTATACAGCACAGAAAGAGGCCCTTCGGCCCATCGTGTCACACAGTTATAAAGCACAGAAAGAGGCCCTTCGGCCCATCGTGTCACAGAGTTATACAGCACAGAAAGAGGCACTTCGGCCCATCGTGTCACAGAGATATACAGCGCAGAAAGAGGCCCTTCGGCCCATCGCGTCACAGAGTTATACTGCACAGAAAGAGGCCCTTCGGCCCATCGTGTCACAGAGTTATACAGCACAGAAAGAGGCCCTTCGGCCCATCGCGTCACAGAGTTATACAGCACAGAAAGAGGCCCTTCGGCCCATCGTGTCACGGAGTTATGCCGCACAGAAAGAGGCCCTTCGGCCCATCGTGTCACAGAGTTATACTGCAAAGAAAGAGGCCCTTCGGCCCATCGTGTCACAGAGTTATACAGCACAGAACGAGGCCCTTCGGCCCATCGTGTCACAGAGATATACAGCACAGAAAGAGGCCTTTCAGCCCATCGTGTCACAGAGTTATACTGCACAGAAAGAGGCCATTCGGCCCATCCTGTCACAGAGTTATACAGCACAGAAAGAGGCCCTTCGGCCCATCGTGTCACAGAGTTATACAGCACAGAGAGAGGCCCTTCGGCCCATCGTGTCACAGAGTTATACAGCACACAGAGAGGCCCTTCGGCCGATCTTGTCATAGAGTTATACAGCACAGAAAGAGGCCCCTCAGCCCATCGCGTCACAGAGGTATACAGCACACAGAGAGGCCCTTCGGCCCATCGTGTCACAGAGTTATACTGCACAGAAAGAGGCCCTTCGGCCCATCGTGTCACAGAGTTATACTGCACAGAAAGAGGCCCTTCGGCCCATCGTGTCACAGAGTCATACAGCACAGAAAGAGGCCCTTCAGCCCATCGTGTCACAGAGTTATACTGCACAGAAAGAGGCCGTTCGGCCCATCGTCTCACAGAGTTATACAGCACAGAAAGAGGCCCTTCGGCCCATCGTGTCACAGAGTTATACAGCACAGAAAGAGGCCCTTCGGCCCATCGTGTCACAGAGTTATACAGCACAGAAAGAGGCCCTTCGGCCCATCGCATCACAGAGTTATGCAGCACAGAAAGAGGCCCTTCGGCCCATCGTGTCACTCAGTTATACAGCACAGAAAGAGGCCCTTCGGCCCATCGTGTCACAGAGTTATACAGCACAGAAAGAGGCCCTTCGGCCCATTTCGTCACAGAGTTTTACAGCACAGAAAGAGGCACTTCAGCCCATCATGTCACAGTGTTATACAGCACAGAAAGAGGCCCTTCGGCCCATCGTGTCACAGAGTTATACAGCACAGGAAGAGGCCCTTCGGCCCATTGTGTCAGAGTTATGCCGCACAGAAAGAGGCCCTTCGGCCCATCGTGTCACAGAGTTATACATCACAGGAAGAGGCCCTTCGGCCCATTGTGTCAGAGTTATGCCGCACAGAAAGAGGCCCTTCAGCCCATCGTGTCACAGAGATATACCGCACAGAAAGAGGCCCTTCGGCCCATCGTTTCACAGAGTTATACCGCACAGAAAGAGGCCCTTCGGCCCATCGTGTCACAGAGTTATACAGCACAGAAAGAGGCCCTTCGGCCCATCGTGTCATAGAGTTATACAGCACAGAAAGAGGCCCTTCAGCCCATCGTGTCACAGAGTTATACAGCACAGAAAGAGGTCCTTCGGCCCATCGTGTCACAGAGTTATACAGCACAGAAAGAGGTCCTTCGGCCCATCGTGTCACAGAGTTATACAGCACAGAAAGAGGCCCTTCGGCCCATCGTGTCACAGAGTTATACAGCACAAAGAGAGGCCCTTCGACCCATCGTGTCATAGAGTTATGCAGCACAGAAAGAGGCCCTTCGGCACATCGTGTCACAGAGTTATACAGCACAGAGAGAGGCCCTTCGGCCCATCGTGTCACAGAGTTATACAGCACAGAAAGAGGACCTTCGGCCCATCGTGTCACAGAGTTATACCGCACAGAAAGAGGCCCTTTGGCCCATCGTGTCACAGCGTTATACAGCACAGAAAGAGGCCCTTCAGCCCATCGTGTCATAGTGTTATACAGCACAGAAAGAGGACCTTCGGCCCATCGTGTCACAGAGTTATACGCACAGAAAGAGGCCCTTTGGCCCATCGTGTCACAGCGTTATACAGCACAGAAAGAGGCCCTTCAGCCCATCGTGTCACAGAGTTATACAGCACACAAAAATGCCCTTCAGCCCATCGTGTCACAGAGTTATACCACACAGAAAGAGGCCCTTCGGCCCATCGTGTCATAGAGTTATGCAGCACAGAAAGAGGCCCTTCGGCCCATCGTGTCCGCGCCGGCCATCAAGCCCTGTCGATTCTAATCCCATTTTCCAGCACTTGGTCCGTAGCCTTGTGTGCTATGGCGTTTCAAGTGCTCACCCAAATGCTTCTTGAATGTTGTGAGGGTTCCTGCCTCTACCACCCTTTCAGGCAGTGAGTTCCAGATTCCAACCACCCTCTGGGTGAAAAAGTTTTTCTTCAAATCCCCTCTAAACCTCCTGCCCCTTACCTTGAAACTATGCTCCCTGGTTATTGACCCCTCTACTGAGGGGAAAAGTTCCTTTCTATCTACCCTATCTATGCCCCTCAGCATTTTGTACACCTCAATCAGGTCCCCCCTCAGCCTTCTCTGCTCCAAGGAAAACAACCCCAGCCTGTCCAGTCTCTCTTCATAGCTGAAGCTCTCCAGCCCAGGTAACATCCTGGTGAACCTCCTCTGCACCCTCTCCAAAGCAATCACATCCTTCCTATAGTGTGACGACCAGAACAGCACACAGTATTCCAGCTGTGGCCTAACTAGCTTTTTGTACAGCTCCATCATAACCTCCCTGCTCTTATATTCTATGCTTCGGCTAATGAAGGCAAGTATCCCATATGCCTTTTTAACCACCTTATCTACCTGTCCTGCTGCTTTCAGGGATCTATGTACATGCACACCAAGGTCCCTCTGATCCTCTGTTCTTCCTAGGGTTTTACCATTCCTTGTGTATTCCCTTGCCTTGTTAGTCCTCCCAAAATGCATCACCTCACACTTTTCAGGGTTAAATTCCATTTGACACTGTTCTGCCCATCAGACCAACCCATCTATATCGTCCTGTAGCCTGAGGCTTCCCTCCTCGCTATTTACCACTCCACCAATTTTCGTGGATCTCAAAGATCAGCCATGATCTTATTGAATGGCGGAGCAGGCTCGAGGGGCCGTTTGGCCGACTCCTGCTCCTAATTCGTATGTTCTTATGTTAAGCTTTGATCATCTTTCCAAATCCCTTCATTCCCTAAAAGTCACCTATTGTCTCCTCTTTTCGAAAGAGGATGAGTCCTGATTTCCAGAACTTTGCTTCGAATTGAACATCCTGATAGTTGAAGCAGCTTTGTTGCTTGATACAGTTAATGAGCTGTGAAATATTTCAACCTCAGCCTCCCTGATCATTCTACAATTCCTTTGAATACTGGAAGCATTCCATCTGCTCCCATTTCCCTATGAATATTTAAACACTAGCTTTTTTGAAACTATCATTCCATTATTAATCTTTATTGTCTCCATTTACTCTGTTGCATCTGTTGCACTCTGTCCAAAAACCACAACATAGAAACATATGATAGGAGCAGGAGTAGGCCATTCGGCCCCTCGAGCCCGCTCCGCCATTTAGTGAGATCATGGCTGATCATCCAAATTCAGTACCCTGTGACGTAAGAAATCTACTCGGCACTTGGTCTAAGCATTAACCAAAGCTTTAATCAACTGTTTTATAACATGGAGGTCTAGTTGTGTCCTTCACTAGTTCCTGTTAAGAATGTCCTGCGCAAGCTGGGCCCGTGCCCGAGTATTTATACTCTCCCTGGACAGCGCCACCCACAGGCCGCTCAGTATTATTTCATAAATCTTTCTTTCATGAATGACTGATTCATGTCGCCCTGTCCCTGCTTTCTCCCCATATCCCTTGATCCCTTTAGCCTTAAGAAATATATCTAACTCCTTCTTGAATATATTTAATGAATTGGCCTCAACTGCCTTCTGTGGCAGAGAATTCCACAGGTTCACCACTCTCTGGGTGAAGAAATTCCTCCTCATCTCAGTTCTAAATGGCTTACCCCTTATCCTTAGACTGTGACCCCTCGTTCTGGACTCCCCCGCCATCGGGAACATCCTCCCTGCATCTAGTCTGTCTAGTCCTGTTAGAATTTTATAAGTTTCAATGAGATCCCCTCTCATTCTTCTAAACGCTAGCGAATATAAGCCCAATCGACCCAATCTCTCCTCATACATCATTCCTGCCATCCCAGGTATCAGTCTGGTGAATCTTCGCTGCACTCCCTCTATGGCAAGAATATCCTTCTTCAGGTAAGGCGCCCAAAACTGCACACAATACTCAAGGTGTGGTCTCACCAAGGCCCTGTACAACTGCAGCAAGACATCCTTGCTCCTGTACTCAAATCCTCTCGCTACGAAGGCCAACATACCATTTGCCTTCTTAACCGCCTGCTGCACCTGCATGCTTATCTTCAGCGACTGGTGCACAAGGACATCCAGGTCTCATTGCACTTCCCCTTCTCCCAATCTATTGCCGTTCAGATAATAATCTGCCTTCCTGTTTTTGACACCAAAGTGGATAACCTCGCATTTATCCACACTATACAGGAACCTCTTTGGTATCCAGCACCGACGGGACTGCCGTGTTGCCGGTTGATCAAAAATTCCGGATGACAGAGAGGGTTATCTACCGAGGCTATTTTTAACAAAGAAAAATTAAAAAATCAAGAAATGTGCAGTATACAGTAATTGGGTACTCACCTACAGAATGTTGTGTTAAATGGATGGTGGAAGATGCTTGATTAAGTACAGTACTACCAGTTGAGGGTAATGCAATGCAATGACTACCAGCAGCGTGGGAGACACACAGTAACCCTGTAAAATGGCGGATCAGAAGAGACTCCCGGCAGCGCGGGAGAGTCGGACTCCCGTTATTGAGGTGTTCCGACTTCCGACAGCGCCAAGAAGCCGAGTAGTGGCTGTTTGGAGAACTACCCCCACTGACTAACTCGGCCACCGCGGGAGACTCGGACTCGGAAACATTGCCGGTTATTGAGGTGTTGTTTTCGGAGTGAGAATTTTGCCGGTTAATAGAGAATTCCGGATATTTAGGTGCCGTTTAAACAAGAGTTTCCTGTACTGCATCTGCCACGCTTCTGCCCAATCAGCCAACCTGTCCAAACCATCCTGGAGTTTCTCAGCATCCTCCTCACAGCACACACGCCCACCAAGCTTTGCGTCATCTGCAAACTTGGAGATATGGGCCTAGAAATTCACTGGCGCCAGGGCGCCGGAAGTAGCGCCCCGGAAGAAGTTGCGGCCGCCCGCCGCAAATTCAGTTTGCGTGCCCCAGAGGGAAGCGCGGCGCTCCTCGAGGTGCCCCGCATCCCTCTTGGGGCACTGCAACTGAAGTTCGCAGAGCAACATGCCGCAGCGCCACATGCTGCGGCACGGCGTGCTGCGGTACTGCAGGCTTTCCTCCCCTTCTTAAAGGGGAGGGGCCTGCACCAGCGCGTGCGAAGAGCGCGAGTGCCGGCAAAAGAGCCCGGCACCGAGGAGAAGTGCCGGGCTCTTGGGACACAGCCGGCACTCCGCGGGGGGGGGGTGCTCAGGAGACCGGGGACGGCAGCGCGGAGAGGTGCTGGCAGGCAGCCAGCAAAAAAAAATGGCCGCCCCGCACCTCAGCGCCTCTACCGCCGCAGGTAGGCCGCCTGAACTGGTCACAAATTGCGACCCGCCGTTACAGCAGGGGGCGCTACCAAATTTCACGATCGGGGCGGTAGTGGGGCACTGGGCACACCGATGACGTCATCGGTAGCGGCGCAGCGCTAATGGCTAGTGCCGCCATTAGCGTCCTGCTAAATTTAGCGGGAGGCGTGGCCAGTGGCGTAAAACCCACTAAGTGCCCTCTTTGGGCGCTAACGGGTGGCGCAGCCCACTGAGCTTCTAGGCCATTACATCTAGTTCCCTCATCTAAACCATTTATATATATTGTGAATAGTCTCTGGGTATCGAAAAAACATTTCCTCTCTCTCTCTCACCACCCCCCACCCTCCCTCTCGCTCTCTATCACCACCCCCCCACCCTCTCTCTCTCTCTCTCTCCCACACCCCCAACCTCTCGCTCTCTCTCTCTCACCACCCCCACCCCCTCTCGCTCTCTCCCACACCCCCACCCTCTATATCTCTCCCACACCCCCACCCTCCCTCTCTCTCTCTCTCCCACACCCCCAACCTCTCGCTCTCTCTCTCACCCCCACCCTCTATCTCTCTCTCTCTCCCACACCCCCACCCTCTATCTCTCTCTCTCTCCCACACCCCACCCTCTCTCCAATTATCCAATTCCAATTCCAATTAAAATGCTTTATTGGCATGAAAGTTTACAGAGAACCATATTGCCAAAGCTTACATAGCAAAAAGGTACAGTTTTCCAACATTCTGTAGGTGTCAATCGATTTGACATTTGTTGGGTACATACAATATTACTTTTAAACAATATTAATTTTAAACAGTCTTTGTACTTCATTTGGTACGTTCAATATTAATTTTAAACAGTCTTAATTTTAAACAGTCCTCAGGTTGTGACATGTTGTTACATATTTAGCCCCAAGGTATGGTCTGTCTCCTTCTCCTAGGACTAATCTCAATTTTGACAGATCATCCAATTCCTTGAAATCTGGGGTTGTTTGGCTTAGCTTGTTGAATAATATGTTTCTTGATGTGTTGAATTTTTCGCATTTTAGGAGGAAATGCATTTCTGTTTCAACCTCGCCAGCCAGACATTGATCGCATATTCTATTCTCTCTAGGCTGCCAGGATTTCTTGTATCTGCCTTTTTCAATCTCTCTCTCTCTCTCCCACACCCCACCCTCTATCTCTCTCTCTCTCCCACACCCCCACCCTCTATCTCTCTCTCTCTCCCACACCCCCACCCTCCCTCTCTCTCTCTCTCCCACACCCCACCCTCTATCTCTCTCTCTCTCCCACACCCCCACCCTCTCTCGCTCTCTCCCACACCCCCACCCTCTATCTCTCTCTCTCTCCCACACCCCCCACCCTCCCTCTCTCTCTCTCTCCCACACCCCCACCCTCTCTCTCTCTCTCTCTCCACACCCCCACCCTCTCTCTCTCTCTCTCTCCCACCCCCCCACCCTCTCGCTCTCTCTCTCCCACACCCCCACCCACCCTCTCGCTCTCTCTCTCCTACACCCCCACCCTCTCGCTCTCTCTCTCCCACACCCCCACCCTCTCTCTCGCTCTCTCTCTCCCACACCCCCACCCTCTCGCTCTCTCTCTCTCTCTCCCACACCCCCACCCTCTCGCTCTCTCTCTCTCTCTCTCACCACCCCCACCCTCTCTCTCTCTCTCCCACCCCCCCCACCCTCTCTCTCTCTCTCTCCCACACCCCCACCCTCTCTCTCGCTCTCTCTCCCACACCCCCACCCTCTCTCCCACACCCCCACCCTCTCTCTCGCTCTCTCTCCCACCCTCCCTCTCTCTCTCTCTCACCACCCCCACCCTCTCTCTCTCTCTCTCTCCCACCCCCCCACCCCTCTCTCTCTCTCTCTCCCACACCCCCACCCTCTCTCTCGCTCTCTCTCTCCCACACCCCCACCCTCTCTCTCGCTCTCTCTCTCCCACACCCCCACCCTCTCTCTCGCTCTCTCTCTCCCACACCCCCACCCTCCCTCTCTCTCTCTCTCTCCCACACCCCCACCCTCCCTCTCGCTCTCTCCCACACCCCCACCCTCTCTCTCGCTCTCTCTCTCACACCCCCACCCTCCCTCTCTCTCTCTCCCACACCCCCACCCTCCCTCTCGCTCTCTCCCACACCCCCACCCTCTCTCTCGCTCTCTCTCTCACACCCCCACCCTCCCTCTCTCTCTCTCCCACACCCCCACCCTCCCTCTCTCTCTCTCTCTCCCACACCCCCACCCTCTCTCTCTCTCTCTCTCTCTTTCCCTGTACTGTATTATGCAGCTATTACAAATATACAGCGCTTCCGTCTATTTTATTTGCTATACTGAGATGAAGAATTTCAGTGCTGTGAACACTTAGCTTTGCAGACACCCAGGGGGAGAAATTGAATATTGCCCCATTTGATAAAAGTAACTGGAGAACATTTCTGCTGATCCAGAACTGGGTGTTGGACAAGCAGTCTGGCAATTTAGAGACCGTGGAGGGGTCGAGAGAAGTGGTAGTGAGGTAGAGCTGGGCGTCGTCAGCGTACATGTGGAAACTGACGCTGTGTTTTCGGATGATGTCGCCAAGGGGCAACATGGAGATGAGAAAATGGAGGGGGCCAAGGATCGATCCTTGGGGGACACCAGAGGTAACGATGCGGGAGCAGGAAGAGAAGCCGTTGCAGGTGATTCTCTGGTTACGATTAGATAGATAAGAATGGAACCAGGCGAGTGCAGTCCCACCCAGCTGGGCGATGGTGGAGAGGCGTTGGAGAAGGATGGAGTGGTCAACCGTGTCAAAGGCTGCAGACAAGTCAAGAAGGACAAGGAGGGATAGTTTACATTTGTCACAGTCACAAAGGGTGTCATTTGTGACTTTGATGAGAGCCGTTTCGTACACTCCCAGAGCAGGTACAGCACGGGTTAGATACAGAGTAAAGCTCCCTCTACACTGTCCCATCAAACACTCCCAGGGCAGGTATAGCACGGGTTAGATACAGAGTAAAGCTCCCTCTACACTGTCCCATCAAACACTCCCAGGGCAGGTACAGCCCGGGTTAGATACAGAGTAAAGCTCCCTCTACACTGTCCCATCGAACACTCCCAGAGCAGGTACAGCCCGGGTTAGATACAGAGTAAAGCTCCCTCTACACTGTCCCATCAAACACTCCCAGAGCAGGTACAGCACGGATTAGACACAGAGTAAAGCTCCCTCTACACTGTCCCATCAAACACTCCCAGAGCAGGTACAGCCCGGGTTAGATACAGAGTAAAGCTCCCTCTACACTGTCCCATCGAACACTCCCAGGGCAGGTACAGCCCGGGTTAGATACAGAGTAAAGCTCCCTCTACACTGTCCCATCAAACACTCCCAGGGCAGGTGCAGCCCGGGTTAGATACAGAGTAAAGCTCCCTCTACACTGTCCCATCAAACACTCCCAGGGCAGGTACAGCACGGGTTAGATACAGAGTAAAGCTCCCTCTACACTGTCCCATCAAACACTCCCAGAGCAGGTACAGCACGGATTAGACACAGAGTAAAGCTCCCTCTACACTGTCCCATCAAACACTCCCAGAGCAGGTACAGCCCGGGTTAGATACAGAGTAAAGCTCCCTCTACACTGTCCCATCGAACACTCCCAGGGCAGGTACAGCCCGGGTTAGATACAGAGTAAAGCTCCCTCTACACTGTCCCATCAAACACTCCCAGGGCAGGTGCAGCCCGGGTTAGATACAGAGTAAAGCTCCCTCTACACTGTCCCATCAAACACTCCCAGGGCAGGTACAGCACGGGTTAGATACAGAGTAAAGCTCCCTCTACACTGCCCCATCAAACACTCCCAGGGCAGGTACAGCACAGGTTAGATACAGAGTAAAGCTCCCTCCCTCTACACTGTCCCATCAAACACTCCCAGGGCAGGTACAGCACGGGTTAGATACAGAGTAAAGCTCCCTCTACACTGTCCCATCAAACACTCCCAGGGCAGCTACAGCACGGGTTAGATACAGAGTAAAGCTCCCTCTACACTGTCCCATCAAACGCTCCCAGGGCAGCTACAGCACGGGTTAGATACAGAGTAAAGCTCCCTCTACACTGTCCCATCAAACGCTCCCGGGGCAGGTACAGCACGGGTTAGATACAGAGTAAAGCTCCCTCTACACTGTCCCATCAAACACTCGCAGGGCAGGTACAGCACGGGTTAGATACAGAGTAAAGCTCCCTCTACACTGTCCCATCAAACACTCCCAGGGCAGGTACAGCACGGGTTAGATACAGAGTAAAGCTCCCTCTACACTGTCCCATCAAACACTTCCAGTGCAGGCACAGCACAGGTTAGATACAGAGTAAAGCTTCCTCTACACTGTCCCATCAAACACTCCCAGGGCAGGTGCAGCACGGGTTAGATACAGAGTAAAGCTCCCTCTACACTGTCCCAACAAACACTCCCAGGGCAGGTGCAGCATGGGTTAGATACAGAGTAAAGCTCCCTCTACACTGTCCCATCAAACAAGCCCAGATAGGATGGTAAAGCTCCCTCTACACTGTCCCATCAAACACCCTAGATCAGTTCCATTTTCCAAGAGGAATCCAGTGTTTCCTCATGAATGAAACTGTGGTTGTGTTGATTTAGCTTTCTCTGCTCTTGCCCCATGTCTAGCAG
This sequence comes from Somniosus microcephalus, assembly GCF_052327205.1. Lineage (NCBI taxonomy): Eukaryota > Metazoa > Chordata > Chondrichthyes > Squaliformes > Somniosidae > Somniosus > Somniosus microcephalus. The sequence continues at coordinate 349,370,233 of NC_140990.1, read as the reverse complement.
TCAGTTGAAGTAGTTTTAGATTAATATTATATTCAGCCTACTTACCTTCGCCTTTCTTAATATTTTAAATCATTTCTGTTTTCCTTTATTCTATTCTTAACCACTAAATCAGTGTTTGATATTAGCTTCCCCCTGCTCTCGTGTGATATAATCGATTATCCCCTCTCCAATATATCAGTTTGATTGTTCTATTCTTTGGCACGGTGCTCTCTGCACTCAGACAATGTAACGCTCCTGCCTTCAATATCAGCGGTTCTCTAATCTCGCCCATGATTTCATTATGGCCTATATTCACACTGCACACAATATCAAATTAAATGATTTCAAGATGACTGAGGCGCCGACGATCGGGACCTTACACAGAACTTCCAGGCTCTGCTGTCAATCGAGAAACAGACAGCAAAATGCAGCGGGGTGTGGGTCCATGAGGTCACAGACCATGTACGGCACGAGTGTGCACACTGAGAGGTGACTGACAAGCCCATCAGTGAGAGATCACAGACTCACTCCCCGCCCCTCACACTCACTCCCCGCCCCTCACACTCACTCCCCGCCCCTCACACACACTCCCCGCCTCCCACACTCACTCCCCGCCCCTCACACTCACTCCCCGCCTCCCACACTCACTCCCCGCCCCCCACACTAACCCCCTGCCCCTCACACACACTCCCCGCCCCTCACACACACTCCCCGCCCCTCACACTCACTCCCCGCCCCCCACACTAACCCCCTGCCCCTCACACTCACTCCCAGCCTCTCACACTCACTCCCCGTCCCCCACACTCACTCCCCGCCCCGACACTCACTCCGCGCCCCCACACTCACTCCCCAACCCTCACACTCACTCCCCGCCCCTCACACTCACTCCCCGCCCCCCACACTCACTCCCCGCCCACCACACTCACTCCCCGCCCCTCACACTCACTCCCCGCCCCCCACACTCACTCCCCGCCCCTCACACTCACTCCCCGCCCCCCACACTCACTCCCCGCCCCTCACACTCACTCCCCGCCCCTCACACTCACTCCCCGCCCCTCACACTCACTCCCCGCCCCTCACACTCACTCCCCGCCCCTCACACTCACTCCCCGCCCCCACACTCACTCCCCGCCCCTCACACTCACTCCCCGCCCCTCACACTCACTCCCCGCCCCCCACACTCACTCCCCGCCCCCCACACTCACTCCCCGCCCCTCACACTCACTCACCGCCCCTCACACTCACTCCCCGCCCCCCACACTCACTCCCCGCCCCCCACACTCACTCCCCGCCCCTCACACTCACTCACCGCCCCTCACACTCACTCACCGCCCCTCACACTCACTCCCCGCTGTTTTGATTTCTTTTTGGGTTCAATAAAGACTCATTTCTGAAAGAGAATGTTGTTTAATCTAAAGTCTTGTTCAAGACTTTCTACAGCTTTTTACAGAACACACTATGCTGTGATGCATCTAGAAAGAAACTGAAAGTAAAACTCCTCTGGACTGCTTGTCTCTCACATGACCTCTGCTGGTCAGGCACAAGTAATCAAAAACACAGACAAATATGCTGTAAGGCATAAGTAATCAAACACAGACAAATATCATCACTATTTGCTGATATCATTACATCTCCCTTTCTTAAAACAAAAGTATTTTACTTTTAACTGACAACATTTAATGAACTTACATTATCATTATCATGATCAAGGTTCTTTACCCTTGCTTTGTGTGTTCACATGAAATATGTCAATACACCAAAACTTGAAGAAAGAATAAGATAACATTACTTCCTTCTTTAACAATAGTCCTTAAATTTGCTCAATGAGTCTCTCAGGAGGCTTCACGTGTCTTGAGGATTTTCTGATTGATTGTCCTTGAATCTGAGTTGTTGCCTCAGATGATTGGTTCTCAGCTGTGTGATCAGGTTGTTCACCAGTATCAGTCTCTTGACCTGCTGTGGCTGGTCCCATGAGAAGATCTCGACGATTTCTTCTCAGAACAGCACCCTCATCTGTCTGAATGGTGTATGATCTTGGTTGAACTTCACTCAGAACAGTTCCCTTCTGAGCCCATGTGTTTGTTTTGTCTTTCAACCTTACTTGGTCACCAGTGTGGAGTTCAGGTAGGTTTTGTGTTCCTCTGTCATAGTAGTACTTTTGCTTTTCTTTCTGTTGCTCTTTGAACTTCCTCACTTTCTCCCCCTCTTCTGTTTTCAGGAGGTTCTCCGGGATGGGTAGGTTTGACCTTAGCCGACGTCCCATCAGGAGTTGGGCTGGTGACATACCACACTCGAGTGGCGTTGTGCGGTATACAAGCATGCTTTGGTAGAAGTCAGTTCCACTGTCTTTTGCCTTGTACATCAGTCTTTTCACTGTCTGGACCGATTTTTCCACTAGTCCATTGGACTGTGGATAGTGAGGACTTGACGTTGTGTGGACAAAGTCCCACTCTTTGGCAAAGTGTCGGAAATTTGCATTGTTAAACTGGGGTCCGTTATCTGTGAAGACCTCGCTTGCCACGCCATGTCTGGAGAATATGGCTTTCATACTTCTTATCACAGCTTCTGCAGTGGTGGTGTACAGTCTACAAACCTCTGGATACAGGGAGTAATAGTCTGTGACGACAAGATAGTCCTTCCCTTGACATACGAATAGGTCAGCGCCTACCTTCTGGTAAGGTCTGTCTGGTGCTGGGTGTGGCTTTAGTGGTTCTACCGGATTGCTTGCTCGATATTTCAGGCATATTGTGCAGTTTGACACCTCATTTGTCACATCTTGGTTGATTCGTGGTCAGTATATCACCTCTCGTGCTCTTTTCTTACACTTTTCGATTCCCAGATGTCCTCCATGGATCTTTTTTAGCATCTCTTTTCTCAGACTCTTTGGGATAACTATTTTACTTCCTTTGTAGATGATGTCTTTGACCACTGATAGTTCCTCCCTGCAGTTCCAGTACTCTGCTATATCAGGTGAGCAGTCTTGCTTCATGTTGGGCCATCCATCCAAGATGCTTTTTCTCAGTCGTCTCATTGTTTCATCTTTGTTTGTCTCAGTCTTTATGAGCTCCATTTTTGCATCTGCTATGGGCAGTGCACTTGTGATCATGTCCACGTAGGCGTTCACTTTTTCATCCATTGTGGTGTTTGCGGGCTCACTTGGGTCAACAGCTCTGGACAACATGTCTGCTGTATACATCAGCTTACCCGGTGTGTACGCAACATTCAGTGTATAGCGTTGCAGCCTGATCATCATTCTTTGTATTCTAAGCGGACAGTTATTCAGTGGCTTTTGGAACAATGCAATCAAGGGCTTATGGTCAGTCTCTACACTGATTGCTTGTCCTGCCACAAACTGGTGAAATCTTTCACAGGCGTATGTGATGCTGAGCAGCTCCTTTTCTATTTGAGCATATCGCGTCTTCGCGTCTGTCATTGAGCGCGATGCATATGCAATAGGTTGCCAGTAGTCATATTTTTGCAGAAGAACGGCACCGAGCCCACTCTGTGATGCATCTGATGATATCTTGATGGGTCTCGCTGGGTCATAAAACCTCAGAACTGGTTCCTCTGTGAGCAGTTTCTTTAGATCGCTCCATGACTTCTCATGCTCATGATTCCATTCCCATTCTATGTTCTTTTCAGTTAGTCTTCTCAGTGGCGCTATTTTTTCTGAGAGGTTGGATATGAATTTACCCATGTAGTTGATCATTCCATTAAACCTCTGCACGTCCTTTTTGCATTGTGGCCTTGGCATATTCTCAATGGCGGACACCTTTCTGGGATCTGGTCTGATGCCCTCACTGCTAAGGATATCTCCCACGAATGTCAGTTCTGTCACCCGAGCTGGCATTTCTCTCTATTCAGCTTCAGGTTTGTTTTCCTTGTTGCTTCCAGCACTTTTTTCAGTCTCTCGTCATGCTCAGTTCTCGTGGTTCCCCATACTATGATGTCATCCATTGATGTATCAACTCCCTCCAGGTGCTCATAGATCATATGGATAGTCTTGTGATACACTTCAGGAGCTGAGGCAATGCCAAATGGTAACCTTAGGAATCTGTATCTGCCAAATGGAGTGTTGAACGTGCACAGTCTTGAACTTGCTTCGTCCAGCTTCATCTGCCAAAATCCTGAGGACGCATCTAACTTGCTGAAATATTTTGCATTTGCAAACTGTGCCATGATTTCATCACGTGTAGGAAGCTTGAAGTGCTCTCTCTTTATTGCTCTGTTTAGATCTCTTGGATCCAGGCAAATTCTGAGCTTTCCATTCTTTTTGTCCACTACGACGAGGGAACTCACCCACTCAATTGGCTCATCTATCTTCTGAATCACGTTCAGGCTTTCCATCCTGTCCAACTCTGCCTTCAGTTGCTTTTGAAGAGCAAACGGAACTTTTCTGCATGGATGTATGACCGGTGTCATACTTTTATCTACTCTGATCGTGTGTTCTCCTGGAATGCAGCCTAGACCCTTAAATAGGTCTTTGTACTCTTTCATGAGTTCATCATAGACTGTCTCTCCTTCGCTTTCCACAACGAGGACTCTCTTTACCAGGTTCAGTCTCTCACAGGCTTTTAACCCTAGTATGGCTTGCACATCCTTTGGCACCACGATTAATGCTAGCGTGTGCTCTCTGTCCTTGTGTGTTACTTTGACAATGCATTTTCCTTTCACTGGTATATCAATACCTGAGTATCCGGTCACTTTCACTTGTATTCCATGTAACTTTGGTCTGGGTCTAATTCTCTTAAAATCGGTCTCTGATATCACATTAACTTGTGCTCAAGTATCCAATTTAAATGGAATGTGTATGTCATTCACTTTTAGTGTCAACATCCAGTCTCTTTCTTTTTTGTTTTCAGACACAACATCTACATTGAATTCCTCTACCTCGCTTTCATCTACTGTATGGACCTTGCTTTGTTGCGCTTGGTTCTTACAGCAACGGGCATAATGGTTGTTTTTGTTGCATCTATTGCATGTTTTACCATATGCTGGACACTTTCTTGGTGGATGCTGTGTACCGCATCGACTACATGACTTCCGATTGTCTCTTTCATTTTCGTTTGCTGGCCACGTCTCTTTTTTCACATTGGCGCTCTCTTTGTTAAACGGTTTGTATCCGTTCTTTCTCACTGCATCCACGTTGCAGCTACTGTCACTGAACAGCTCCTTTGCCTGCAACTTCACAGTCTCTGTAGCCCTACACAATGCTATGGCTTTTCCCAGGTCTAGATCTTGCTCTCTTAGCAGCCTTTCCCATAGACCATTATCTGGAACACCACACACCAGTCTGTCTTTTATCAGCGAGTCTGTGAGTCCCCCAAATTCACACGATTTGCTCCGGTTTCTCAGTTCAGTCACATACTGATCAATAGTCTCGCCGATTTTCTGTACACATGTGAAAAATTTGTGCCACTCAAAGGTCATGTTGCGTTTAGGTATGCAGTAGGCCTCAAACTGTTGCATTATTTTATCTAGCTTCATTTTGTCTCCATCAACAGCAAATATGAAATTATTATATACCTCCAGCGCTGCATCACCCACGACATGTAAGAACACGGACGATTTTTGTTTATCACTTTTCTCGTCAGCTCCGATTGCCGCTAAATACAACTCTAAACGTTGTTTGAACCTTCTCCAATTTTCAGCCACATTACCTGTCAATTGAAGCGTCGCTGGTGGGAGTAAACCTTCCATTTTTTCACTTCGTTAGCTATTCTCTAATGGTAAGCAACGATGTTCTCTTCTGGCTTGCTAATATGTGGAGAGCTGATTTCGCTTACTTGCCACAATTGCTTTCACTGTCCCATCAAGTTGCTAACTTCAGATTTTTTCTCTTTCAGCCACTTCTGACATCATGTTTTGATTCCTTTTTGGGTTCAATAAAGACTCATTTCTGAAAGAGAATGTTGTTTAATCTAAAGTCTTGTTCAAGACTTTCTACAGCTTTTTACAGAACACACTATGCTGTGATGCATCTAGAATGAAACTGAAAGTAAAACTCCTCTGGACTGCTTGTCTCTCACATGACATCTGCTGGTCAGGCACAAGTAATCAAAAACACAGACAAATATGCTGTAAGGCATAAGTAATCAAACACAGACAAATATCATCACTATTTGCTGATATCATTACACCCGCCCCTCACACTCACTCCCCGCCCCCCACACTCACTCCCCGCCCCTCACACTCAATCACCGCCCCTCACACTCAATCACCGCCCCTCACACTCACTCCCCGCCCCTCACACTCACTCCCCGCCACTCACACTCACTCCCCGCCCCTCACACTCACTCCCCGCCCCTCACACTCACTCTCCGCCCCTCACACTCACTCCCCACCCCCCACACTCACTCCCCGCCCCCCACACTCACTCCCCGCCCCTCACACTCACTCCCCGACCCCCACACTCACTCCCCGCCCCTCACACTCACTCCCCGACCCCCACACTCACTCCCCGCCCCTCACAATCACTCCCCGCCCCTCACACTCACTCCCCACCCCCACACTCACTCCCCGCCCCTCACACTCACTCCTCGCCCCTCACACTCACTCCCCGCCCCTCACACTCACTCCCCGCCCCTCACACTCACTCCCCGCCCCTCACACTCACTCCCCGCCCCTCACACTCACTCGTCGCCCCCCACACTCACTCGCCGCCCCTCACACTCACTCCCCGCTCCTCACACTCACTCCCTCCCCTCACACTCACTCCCCACTCCTCACACTCACTCCCCGCCCCTCACACTGACTCCCCGCCCTTCACACTCACTCCCCACTCCTCACACTCACTCCCCGCCTCTCACACTCACTCCCCGCCCCTCACACTCACTCCCCGCCCCTCACACTCACTCCCCGCCCCGCACACTCACTCCCCGCCCCTCACACTCACTCGTCGCCCCCCACACTCACTCCCCGCCCCTCACACTCACTCCCCGCCCCTCACTCTCACTCCCCGCTCCTCACACTCACTCCCTGCCCCTCACACTCACTCCCCGCCCCTCACACTCACTCCCCGCCCCTCACACTCACTCCCCGCCCCTCACACTCACTCCCCGCCCCTCACACTTACTCCCCGCCCCTCACAATCACTCCCCGCCCCTCACACTCACGCCCCGCCCCCCACACTCACTCCCCGCCCCTCACACTCACTCCCCGCCCCTCACACTCACTCCCCATCCCTCACAATCACTCCTCACCCCGTCACACTCATTCCCCACCCCCTCACACTCAGTCCTTGCCCCTTACACTCACTCCCTGTCCCTCACACTCACTCTCTGCCCCTCACACTTACTCCCCGCCCCTCAAACTCGCTGCCCGCCACTCACACTCACTGCCAGCTCCTCACACTCACTCCCCACTCCTCACACTCACTCCCCACCCCTTACACTCACTCCCCGCCCCTCACACTCACTCCCCACCCATTACACTCACTCCCCACCAATCACACTCACTCCCCGCCCCTCACACTCACTCCCCGCCCCTCACACTCACTCCCTGCCCCTCACACTCACTCCCCACCCCTCACACTCACTCCCTGCCCCTCACACTCACTCACTGCCCCTCACTCTCACTCCCCACTCCTCACACTCACTCCTCGCCCCTCACACTCACTCCCCGCCCCTCACACTCACTCCCCGCCCTTCACTCTCACTCCCTTCCCCATCACTCTCAATATATGCCCCTCACACTCACTCCCCGTCCCTCACACTCAATCCCTGCCCCTCACATTCACTCCCTGCCCCTCACACTCACTCCCTGCCCCTCACACTCACTCCCCATGCCTCACACTCACTCCCCATGACTCACACTCAATCCCCGCCCCTCACCCTCACTCCCCGCACCTCACACTCACTCCCTGTCCCTCACACTCACTCCCTGCCCCACACACTCACTCCCCGCATCTCACACTCACTCCCGGCCCCTCGCACTCTCGCCGCCCCTCACACTCACTCACCATGCCTCACACTCACTCCCCGCCCCTCACACTCACTCCCTGCCCCTCACACTCACTCCCCGCCCCTCACACTCATGCCCCGCCTTTCACACTCACTCTGTGCCCCTCACACTCACTTTCCACTCCTCACACTCACTCCCTGTCCCTCACACTCACTCCCTGCTCCTCACACTCACTCCCCGCCCCTCACACTCACTCCCCATGCCTCACACTTGTAATGTATACATTTAAGGGGGGAACTACTTTTTACAGCTCATGTATACTGTAGTACCGGCAGTGACCACACCTGTATATAATGCTGAGTAGTAATCTGTACAGATCAGTTGCAGTCTGAGCCACGTTGAGTAAACACCTGTTGTACCGTTCTCCGCAGTCTGTGTCTTCTTATACACGGATGTAACATTGGCGATGAGGCAGGTTCGAACCTACCTGCAACTCTGCATCACCTCCCGGGGATTCGTTCCAGGAGATCAGTGGATTGGAGGTCAAGGCCAGAGACTCGGGCGTCGACCATGGGCAACCGCCCAGTCATCCAGCAGAGACTCGAGAATTGCGGGGCAGGCTGTCGAGAGCCAGGCTTGGCTTTCCAGTCGAGGTGGTCCAGTGAAATGGGCTGGCAACAGGTAGTGCGCAGACCCTTCCCGGACAGCGGCGGGCTAGAGCCCGACCGAGCGGCACAGCAAAGGGCCGAGCAGCGTCGACAGGGGAGAGAGAGAGAGGGCCGAGCGCACAGGGCACAGCCGGTGTTCAGGGGCCGAGCAGCGTCGGAGAGAGGGAGAGAGCGACGCGCAAAAACCCGTGAGGCGCCGCCATTGCCACGAGGACCGCCGAGAGCGGCGTTGGCAGCAGCGCAGAAGAAGCGCGCGAAACCTACAGGGTGCCGCCATTGCCATGAGAACCGCCGGGAGTGGCGTCGGCAGCAGCGGGGGAGGAAGGAAAGCACAGGAGATGCCATTTTAAGCCATTGGGAGACGCCATTTTAAACCACACCCAAAATGCCGAAGAGTGGCAGTATCACCGCATTTGACAATGAAGTCGAAGATTGGACTACATATGTCGAACAAATAGAGGTGTACTGCAAGGCAAATGAGGTGTCAGATGACAAGAAAGCGTCGGTATTGTTAAATTTAATGGGTGCAAAGACGTATGGTTTATTACGAAATCTAGTAACCCCAACGAAGCCAATGGAAAAGAGTTTTGAAGACATAGTAATGATACTAAAGAAACATTTAAACCCCACACCGCTGCTGATAGCAGAAAGATTCAAGTTTCACAAACGGAACCAGCATAAGGATGAAAGCAATGCTGATTATTTAACAGAACTGCGCAAACTATCGAAACACTGCCAGTTTGGAGCGGGACTGACAGATGCCTTAAGGGACAAGTTTGTGTGTGGGCTTCAAAGTGAAGGAACCCAGAAACGGCTTTTATCTGAAAAGGACCTTATGCTAGAAAAGGCTTTCAGCATGGCGGTATCATATGAAGCAGCAGCATGGGGCGCTGCAGAGATACAACAGAGACCGCAAGAATATGGCACAAACGAAATGTCATATGGAACAGAGAAGTGCTATCGCTGCGGCAGAACAACACACGACCAGAATGATTGCTGGTTCAAAGACAAAGTGTGCAGACAGTGTGGAAAAGTAGGACACATAGCACGAGTCTGCAGGTCGGGAAAGAAAACCAGCAATAAGAAACCTACCAAAGGAAAGTACCAGAAGGTACATAAGATGACGGAGAATAGTTCAGACGAACAAAAGAGTGATAACGACTCCGAAAGCAGGGAACTGAGTTGTCTGAAACTACATAATGTGATCACAACGAAGGATCACCGAACCATTTGGGTCACTCTCAAGATAGCAGGAGTCCAGGTAAAGATGGAATTGGACACAGGATCAGCCCTAACAGTCATAAACCGATGGGACTACGAGCGGCTATTCTCACACATACCCTTGAGAGACACAAAAATTATTTTGAAGACGTACACGGGGCAAAAAGTCTACCCCAAAGGAAAAATAAGGGTGACCGTTATATATAACGGTAAGGAAACACCAAAACTAGACCTGTATGTATTGCAAGATGGAGGACCACCATTACTGGGACGTGAATGGATCCGGAAAATACAACTGGATTGGCATTCCATACAGGCACTGACCGTGGCTGACAAAAAGGATGACGACGTCACACCTGGGCGACTGTCAAAGATCCTAACTGACACGAAAGAAGTGTTCCAGCAAGGACTCGGAACACTAAAAGGCATGACAGCGACGATTAAAATTGAAGAAAACGCAAGCCCAAAATTTTTTAAGGCCAGACCGGTACCCTATGCGATCTGCCCAGCCGTCGAAGCAGAGCTGGAGAGTCTGGAACATTCAGGTGTACTGTCCAAGGTAGACTGGAGCGAGTGGGCTACACCCATCGTCCCTGTGATGAAAAAGTCATTGAGCAGCACGCCTGGGGAACCAAAGAAGGTTCACATCTGTGGGGACTTTAAGGTAACAGTGAACCCAGTCCTTCACACTGTACAATATCCACTTCCGCGGATTGAAGATATTTTCGCCTCGCTATCTGGAGGGAAACGCTTCACTAAGATTGATCTGGCCCAGGCGTATCTGCAAATGGAGGTAGAAGAAGCATCAAAAAAAGACCTCACAATCAACACCCATAAAGGTCTCTACCAATACAACCGGCTGGTATTCGGGGTAGCATCAGCTCCGGCTATTTGGCAGAGGGCAATGGAACAAGTCCTGCAAGGGATCCCAGGGACCCAGTGTTATTTGGACGACATCCTGGTCACGGGCGAAAATGACAGTGATCACCTTGCCAACCTGGAGCAGGTGCTCACTAGATTGCAGGAATATGGGCTCCGAGCTAACCGCCCCAAATGAGAGTTTTTTAGAAAACAAATCTCGTATTGTGGCCACGTTATCGATAAAGAGGGGTTACATAAGTCCCCAGAGAAGATTGAGGCAGTAGTCAAGGCTCCAGCACCGGAAAATGTGTTACAACTGAGGTCGTTCCTCGGGCTGGTAAACTACTACCATAAGTTCTTGCCAAATTTGTCTGCAATACTACACCCACTGAACACCCTACTGCAAACTGGGGTGCCATGGAAGTGGAGTGACGAATGTAGACGAGCTTTCCAGAAGAGCAAAACACTCACATCGAAAGAAGTATTGGCCCATTACAACCCAGCATTACCAATTCGGTTGGCATGTGATGCGTCACCCTACGGCATTGGAGCGGTGCTGTCGCACAAATTCTCGGATGGCTCAGAGAGGCCAATAGCCTTTGCGTCACGATCACTAACCTCAGCCGAGCATAACTACGCACAGATTGACAGGGAGGCCCTCAGCCTAGTGTGGGGAGTGAAAAAGTTCAATCACTATCTGCACGGGCAGAAATTCACCTTGCTGACTGATCACCAGCCTCTTGTCTCCATTTTTAATCTGAAGAAGGGCGTTCTGGTGATGACTGCGCAATGACTACAAAGATGGTCACTTTTTCTAGGGGCGCACCACTATGAGATTGAATATAAGGGCACGAAACAGCATGGAAATGCTGATGGGCTATCACGCCTGCCACTGCCTACTGCGGAGGAAGCACCAGCAGTGGATCCTGTCGAAATATTCCATTCGACTATAGTTGAAATACCTACCGGTAACTAACGCTTGTATCGAAAAGGAAACACGAAATGACCTGACACTGTCTCGGGTATATGATTTGACGGTGAAGGGATGGCCAGCACATGGCGACTCACTGTTGCCAGCATTCTCGACAAGGAGAGAACAGCTGCCAGTGTGCCGGGGGACCTTGATGTGTGGATCCCGAGTGGTAATTCCACCCAAGTTAAGGGATAGAGTGCTCAATGAGCTTCATGAGGGTCATCTGGGAGGGGTAAAAATGAAAAGCCTAGCCAGGGCTTATGTGTGGTGGCCGGGAATCGATAAACAAATCGAGGACCTGACCAAGAGTTGCTCAGGATGCCAGAAAGTCCAAAATGCACCACCACAGGCCCCTCTACACCCATGGGAGTGGCCCTCACCTCCATGGCAACAGGTGCATATTGATTTTGCTGGTCCATTCATGGACTCAATATTTTTAATAGCCGTGGATGCGCACTCGAGATGGCCTGAGGTCATCAAAATGTCCTCCACTACCACGGAGAAAACTATTGCAGTCCTACGGACCATTTTTGCCAGGAATGGCTTGCCAGAACAGATTTGCTCCGACAACGGACCACAGTTTGTGTCCGAAGAGTTCCGGAGGTTCTTGAAAAAGAATGGGGTAAGGCATTACACATCCGCATCGTATCATCCAGCCACAAATGGATTGGCTGAGAGGTTCGTACAAACCTTTAAGAAGGCAATAAAGGCTATGTACAATGACAACATTCCGCTGCAGCACAAGGTGGACAATTTCCTGTCCATGGCGACACATGCAGTCACCAACCAGGCCCCAGCCATGATGTTCTTTAACCGAAGGTTAAGATCTCGCCTGGATTTGCTCAGACCAAACGTACGAAGAGATGTTGAGAGTAAGCAATTCCAGCACATCCATGAGAAGCCAACAAGGAGCTTCAATGTAGGGCAACCAGTCTTGGCCCGCGACTACCGAACAGAAAAATGGCAGCCAGGAACGATATGCACACGGCAGGGCCCACTAATGTACACAGTGGACGTTGGGGAGAGCATCGTGAGACGACATGCTGACCAGATCCTAGAGTCACAGGAACAAGTCAACCCCATGCCTCGCCCATACGTACCTGGTGATGAACCCGACGTACAGGTAGCATCTACCCCAGAAAAAGTAGCATCGGAAGCTGATGAACCAACCGACGACAGGGGGCCAGAATCGCCTCCGCACCAAGAGCAAGACACTCGGGAAAGGCGCTATCCAGAAAGGATCAGGAAGCCTCCCCAAAGACTGAATTTATAAATAGACTATTTTCAGCTAATGTTGCATGTTAAAAGTGTTAATTGTAACTAGCTTGATATTTAATTGTTAAATGAGTGTTATGGTACTGTTAATTTAAAAGGGGAGGAATTGTAATGTATGTACCTTTAAGGGGTGAGCTACTTTTTACAGCTCATGTATACTGTAGCACCGGCAGTGACCACACCTGTATATAATGCTGAGTAGTAATCTGTACAGATCAGTTGCAGTCTGAACCACGTTGAGTAAACATCTATTGTACCGTTCTCCGCAGTCTGTGTCTTCTTATACACGGACGTAACAACACTCACTCCCTGTCCCTCATACACACTCCCCGCCCCTCACACTCACTCCCCGCCCCTCACACTCACTCCCTGCCCCTCACACTCGCTCCCCGCCCCTCACACTCACTCCCCATGCCTCACTCTCACTCCCCGTCCCTCATACTCACTCCCCACCCCTTACACTCACTCCCCGTCCCTCACACTCACTCCCCCACCTCACACTCACTCCCTGCTCCTCACACTCACTCCCCGCCCCTCACAATCACTCCCTGCCCCTCACACTCACTCACTGCCCCTCACACTCACTCCCCACTCCTCACACTCATTCCCTGCCCCTCACACTCACTCCCCACCCCTCACACTCATTCCCAGCCCCTCACACTCACTCCCCACCCCTCACACTCACTCCCCGCACCTCACACTCACTCCCTGCCCCTCACACTCACTCCCCGCCCCTCACACTCACTCCCCACCCCTCACACTCACTCCCCACCCCTCACACTCACTCCCTGCCCCTCACACTCACTCCCTGCCCCCACACTCACTCCCCACCCCTCACACTCACTCCCCACCCCCTCACACTTACTCCCCACCCCCTCACACTCACTCCCCACCCCTTCACGCTCACTCCCCGCCCCTCACACTCACTTCCCACCCCTCACACTCACACCCCATGCCTCATACTCACTCCCCGCCCCTCACACTCACTCCCCTCCCCTCACACTCACTCCCCACCCCTCACACTCACTCCCCGCCCCTCACACTCACTCCCCATGCCTCACTCTCACTCCCCACCCCTCACACTCACTCCCCACCCCTCACACTCACTCCCCGCCCCTCATGCTCACTCCCCACCCCTCACAATCACTCCCCACCCTCACACTCACTCCCCACCCCCTCACACTAACACCCCACCCCTCACACTCACTCCCCACCCCTCACACTCACACCCCACGCCTCACACTCACTCCCCACCCCTCACACTCACTCCCCTCCCCTCACACTCACTCCCCACCCCTCACACTCACGCCCCGCCCCTCACACTCACTCCCCACCCCTCACACTCACTCCCCACTCCTCACACTCATTCCCCATGCCTCACACTCACTCCCCGTCCCTCATACTCACTCCCTGCCCCTCACTCACTCCCTGTCCCTCACACTCACTTTCCATGCCTCATACTCACTCCCCGCACCCACACTCACTCCCCACCCCTCACACTCACTCCCCACTCCTCACACTCACTCCCCATGCCTCACACTCACTCCCCGTCCCTCATACTCTCTTCCTGCCCCTCACACTCACTCCCTGTCCCTCACACTCACTCCCTGCCCCTCACACTCACTCCCTGCCCCTCACCCTCACTCCCCATGCTTCATACTCACTCCCCGCTCCCACTCACTCCCCGCCCCTCACACTAACTCCCCACTCACTCCCCATGCCTCACACTCATTCCCTGCCCCTCAAACTCACTCCCCGCCCCTCACACTCACTCCCTGCCCCTCACACTCACTCCCCGCCCCTCACACTCACTCCCCACTCACTCCCCTGCCTCACACTCATTCCCTGTCCCTCACACTCACTCCCCACCCCTCACACTCACTCCCCGCCCCTCACACTTGCTCCCCGCCCCTCACACTCACTCCCCGCCCCTCACCTAAAAACATATGAATTAGGAGCAGGAGTCGGCCATTCAGCCCCTCGAGCCTGCTCCGTCTATCAATGAGATCACGGCTGATCTTCGACCTCAACTCCACTTTCCCGCCCGATCTCCATATCCCTTGATTCCCCTAGAGTCCAAGAATGTATCGATCTCAGCCTTGAATAGGCTTGTAAGAAAGGTATGACTGTAACCATGGGAGATTTTAATCTTCATATTGATTGGACAAAGCAAATTGTTAAAGGTAGACTTGAGGAAGATTTCTTAGTGTGTATACGGGATGGTTTCTTGGAACAATATGTTGTGGAACCAACCAGGGAGAAGACTATTTTAGATCTGGTAATGTGTAACGAGGCTGGATTAATTAATGATCTCGAAGTGAAGGATCCTCTTGGGAAGAGTGATCATAGCACGGTAGAATTTCAAATTCAGTTTGAGGGTGAGAAAGCTAGATCTCAAACTAGTGTCCTGAACTTAAACAAAGGTAATTACAAAGGTATGAAGGCAGACTTGGTTAAAGTGGACTGGGAAAATATATTACAGGGTAAAACTGTAGAAAAGCAGTGGGAAACATTTAAGGAGATATTTCATAACTCTCAGCAAAGATATATTCCAGTGAGAAAGAAAGACTCTAAGAGAAGGATGAACCATCTGTGGCTAACTAAGGAAGTAAAGGATGGTATCAAATTGAAAACAAAAGCCTACAATGTTACGAAGAATAGTGAAAGGCCAGAGGATTGGGAAATATTTAAAAACCAGCAAAGGACGACTAAAAAAATTATAAAGAGAGAAAATATAGCTTATGAGAGTAAGCTAGCAAGAAATATAAAACCAGACAGTAAGAGCTTCTACAGGTATATAAAAAGGAAGAGAGTAGCTAAAGTAAACGTTGGTCCCCTAGAGGATGAGACTGGGAAATTAATAATGGGAAACAGGGAAATGGCAGAGACTTTGAACAAATATTTTGTATCGGTCTTCATGGTAGAAGACACTAAAAGCATCAAAATAATGGATAATCAAGGGGCTATTGGTGTGGGGGGGGGAACTTAAACCAATCACCATCACTAGAGAGAAAGTACTCGGCAAACTAATGGGACTAAAGGTGGACAAGTCCCCTGGACCCGATGGCCTGCATCCGAGAGTCTTAAAAGAAGTGGCTGCAGAGATAGTGGATGCATTGGTTGTAATCTACCAAAATTCCCTGGATTCTGGAGAGGTCCCAGCGGATTGGAAAACCGCAAATGTAACGCCTCTATTCAAGAAAGGAGGGAGACAGAAAGCAGGAAACTATAGGCCAGTTAGCCTAACATCTGTCATTGTAAAAATGCTGGAGTCCATTATTAAGGAAGTGATAGCAGGACATTTAGAAAACCATAATATAGTCAAGCAGAGTCAGCATGGTTTTATGAAAGGGAAATCATGTTTGACAAATGTGCTGGAGTTCTTTGAGGATGTAACGAGCAGGGTGGATAAAGGGGAACTAATAGATGTGGTGTATTTGGATTTCCAGAAGGCATTCGATAAGGTGCCACATAAAAGGTTACTGCACAAGATAAGAGCTCACAGGGTTTGGGGTAATATATTAGCATGGACAGAGGATTGGTTAACTAACAGAAAACAGAGGGGATGATTTTGCCAATGGGGAGCTTTTGGAGGCGGGACTCCCACTTGTCGGGTTTCAGTCCCGCCTCCATCAACTTGTAGCCAACCCACACTATTTTCCCTTGATTGACCTTGTTAAGCCCCGCCCTCCGGGTTTAGCAGGCCAATTAAGGGGAAGCCGGTTACAGAGAACGTCTGCGTATGACGTTTCATCTGTCAAAAATTTTTGACAGATGAATTGTCATCATTTGACAGCTCGGTGAAGCTGTCAGACACTGACATTCTCTGTAGTTTGATGAGTTCTTGAATTCAAGACCTCCTCAAACCTCTTTCTTTTGCAAATTAGATGATTGTTATGTTGGAGAATGCAACGGCCATCTGTCATCTCTGCCGCGGAGGTGCGAGACTCTCCGCATACTCACCGATTGAAGCCTGCAGGAAGAAAAAAAGGTAAGTAATTTTTTTAACACTTTCCACTCACCTCAGATACTCACCTCTCCACACTTGCACCCATCACTTACCTCCACAGTGCACTTTTGCAACCCCACCGCAGACCCACTAGTCGCCTCGGTGACCCTGGCGGGTTTCGGAGCCTTTGTGAAGCCTGCACTTGTGAGGGCAAAATGCTGAAAAGCTTATTTTCTGCCTGTTAACTACCTGTTAACAGGCAGTTAATTGGCTTTAATCCCTTCCCACCTCCAAGGAGACGGGACCTGGCGCGGGATGGCTACCCACCTCCTGGCAAGATGGCACGGAGGCGGGTTGGGCACCCATCCCCAAATTCTGTCATTTTCCCGGCATTCCCACCTCCATACCCACCTCCCCAGGGCTGGCATGATCGCGCCCAGAGAGTTGGGAAAAATGGGTCATTTTCCGGTTGGCAAACGGTAACTAGTGGGGGGCCACAGGGATCGATGCTGGGGCCCCAACTATTTACAATCTACATTAATGACTTGGATGAAGGGACCGAGTGTAATGTAGCCAAGTTTGCAGATGATACAAAGATGGGTGGGAAAGCAAGTTGTGCAGAGGACTCAAAGAAACTGCAAAGGGATATGGACAGGCTAGGTGAGTGGGCAAACATTTAGATGGTGGAGTATAATGTGGGAAAGTGTGAGGTTATCCACTTTGGCAGGAAAAATAAAAAAACAAATCATTATTTAAATGGAGAGAGATTTCAAAATGCAACAGTTCAGAGGGACCTGGGGGTCCTTGTGCATGAAACACAAAAAGTTATCATGCAGGTACAGCAAGTAATCAAAAAGGCAAATGGAATGTTGGCCTTTATTGCAAGGGGGTTGGAGTATAAAAGCAGGGAAGTCCTGCTACAACTGTACAGGGTGTTGGTGAGACCACACCTTGAGTACTGCACGAGGATACCCAAATCTCTCTGAACACCAACATTTGAAAGTTTCTCACCATTTAAAAAATATTCAGTTTTTCTATTCTTCCTACCAAAGTGAAAAACCTCACATTTCCCTAAATTATGCTCCATCTGCCAACTTACTGCCTACTCACTTAGTCTATCTATACCCCTTTGCAAACTCTTTGGCCTAGAAATTCGCTATCGCCGCGCCAGGTCTTTAGCGCCCGAAATTTAGCGCTCGCCCGGATTCCCGTAGCGCCCGCCTGAAATTCAGTTGCGGCGCCCCAAGACGGAGGCGGGCGCTATTGCAGGGTTTGGCCGCCTCGCTTGGGGCGATGAAAGTCAATTTCAGGCGTCCAGCTGCCGCTGCGGCACCCGATGCGGTGCGGCAGGCTGGGGTACTGCAGGCCTCCTCCTTCTCTTAAGGAGGAGCTGCCTGCAGCCGTGAGATCGCCGCTGGATTCCCCCGGCAAATGAGCCCGGCACCACGGAGAAGTGCCGGGCTCGTGGGAGTCAGACACCAATGCCGCGGGGGGGTGGTGCAGGAGTCCGGGGAGGGAGGTGCGGACAGGCGGCCGCCGGGAAAGCGGCCGCCCACCCCTCCACCTTTATGCGCCGGCCTCTCGGAGCTGCAAGGCCCCGTTTTTCAAACGCTGTTTGCGGCCGCTACGGGCGAGGCGGCCGCAACTGAATTTGGCCGTCGGCACGGAATCGCGTTGGAACCGGGGCGCTGCGCACACCGATGACGTCATCGGTGCCGGCGCAGCGCTACCGGCTAACGCCGATTTTAGGGACCAACTGAATTTCGGGCACTAAAAAACTTCCGGCGCAAACCACTCTTTAGCCAATAAGTGGGCGCAAACGCGACTGAATTTCTAGGCCTTTGTGTTCTCCTCACAGCTTACTGTCCCACCTAGCTTTGAATCATCAGCAAACTTGGATACATTACACTCGGTCCCTTCATCTAGGTCATTAATATAGATTGTGAATAGCTGAGGCCCCAACACTGATCCTTGCGGCACCCCACTAGTTACAGCCTGCCAACCTGAAAAAGATCCGTTTATCCCTACTCTCTGTTTTCTGTCTGTTAAACAATCCTCTATCCACGCTACTATATTACCCCCAACCCCGTGAGCCCTAATCTTGTGTAATAACCTTTTATGTGGCCCCTTAATGAAAGCCTTTTGGAAATCCAAATATACTACATCCACTGGTTCCCCTTTATCTACCCTGCTAGTTACATCCTCAAAAATCTCAAATAAATTTGTCAAACACGATTTCACTTTCACAAAACCATGTTGACTCTGCACAATAATTTTATGATTTTCTAAGTGTCTTGAGGCAGCTTCTTTAACAAAGGATTCCAGCATTTTCCCAACAACTGATGTCAGGTTAACTGGCCTGTAGCTCGTTGTTTTCTCTCCCCCTCCTTTCTTGAATAGCGGTGTTATATTTGTGAACTTCCAATTGGCGGGGACCATTCCAGAATCTAAGGAATATATCCGATTGATACAGTCACACACACAGACTGAATATATCCAATTGATACAGTCACACACAGACTGAATATATCAGATTGATACAGTCACACACAGACTGAATATATCAGATTGATACAGTCACACACAGACTGAATATATCCGATTGATACAGTCACACAGACTGAATATATTAGATTGATACAGTCACACAGACTGAATATATTAGATTGATACAGTCACACACAGACTGAATATATTAGATTGACACAGTCACACACAGACTGAATATATTAGATTGATACAGACACACAGACTGAATATATCAGATTGATACAGTCACACACAGACTGAATATATCCGATTGATACAGTCACACACAGACTGAATATATTAGATTGATACAGTCACACAGACTGAATATATCCAATTGATACAGTCACACACAGACTGAATATATTAGATTGATACAGTCACACAGACTGAATATATCCAATTGATACAGTCACACACAGACTGAATATATCCAATTGATACAGTCACACACAGACTGAATATATCCGATTGATACAGTCACACACAGACTGAATATATTAGATTGATACAGTCACACAGACTGAATATATCCAATTGATACAGTCACACACAGACTGAATATATCCGATTGATACAGTCACACACAGACTGAATATATCAGATTGCATAAGACACACACAGACTGAATATATCAGATTGATACAGACACACACAGACTGAATATATTAGATTGATAGAGTCACACAGACTGAATATATTAGATTGATAGAGTCACACAGACTGAATATATCAGAATGATGCAATCACGCATAGACTGAATAAATCGGTTTGATACAGTCACCCACAGATGGAACATATCAGACTGATACAGTCATACACAGACTGAATATATTAGATTGATGCAGTCATATACAAACTGAATATATCAGGCTGATACAGTTGTGAAGGAACAAGCCATATTAAGAAAAATACTCCATTCTATGAAAGAATTCTGGCCTTTGTAACATGACAAACTGGGCTTGAAAATCTAAAAACCTAACAATGGAGAAGCTGTAAACAGCATACAGGCTATTGAGGTAAGATAAGTTGTTGACACTGAATCAATAGCCCTGTTGAAACAGAAGGTTAAAGGTTCCTGAAGTCTGAAGCTTTGGAAAGAACACAATGGTACACCCTGTTAAGGTGTCCTAAATTACATATTGGAAAGAATCACGTAAGATTAAGAAACATATGCCTTTGTAAAAATGACACCGAATGAAACATAGGAGCACGATTTTGTGTTGCAACCATCTGAGGTAAATAAGAATTCCATAGATCACCCTGGTTGAGGAGTTTTAATTTACATGTCGTAAAAAGACACAAACAGAAGACCTTGGTAAGAATTACATCAAATAGATGCACCTGCTGGTTACACTGTTTTTTATGATAAGCCTCGAACACCTAGGGTAGAGACATGATTCTTAATGCTACCAGCTGATCTAACTGTAAAAATAGCAGGGGTCAGCAGAAAACTGACTGGAGATAATTAGCTTACATCAGCAGAAAACTTCAAAGGAAATACCACTGCAATAGGGTATAAAAATTGAACTTTCAAATGGGACGATAGACTCGCTTGAAGGGGCAAAGTGATTCTCAGCATCAGAGGCAAGCTCTGTAAGTCTACAATTCTTTGTGTCTCAGGGATCAACGGTATTGTATTTGGTTTTGCTGGATATTCTAAATAAGACTGAGAACTGTAAAAATGTAGCAAAGTTAAAATCTGATAATAAGAATTGTAAGCGGTCTGTTTCTGGAACTGTTAATAGAGTCATAGAGTCATAGAGTCATAGAGTTTTACAGCACAGAAAGAGGCCCTTCGGCCCATCGTGTCTGCACCGCCCATCCATCCCTGTCCAGTCTAATCCCATTTTCCAGCATTTGGTCCATAGCCTTGTATGCAATGGCATTTCAAGTGCTCATCCAAATGCTTCTTGAATGTTGTGAGGGTTCCTGCCTCCACCACCCTTTCAGGCATTGAGTTCCACATTCCAACCACCCTCTGGGTGAAAATGTTCCTCCTCAAATCCCCTCTAAATCTCCTGCCCCTTACCCTGAATCTATGCCCCCTTGTTATTGACCCCCCCACTAAGGGGAAAAGTTCCTCTTTATCTACCCTATCTATGCCCCTCATTATTTTGTACACCTCAATCAGGTCCCCCCTCAGCCTTCTCTGCTCCAAGGAAAACAACTCCAGCCTGTCCAGCCTCTCTTCATAGCTGAGGCGCTCCATCCCAGGTAACATCCTGGTGAATCTTCTCTGCACCCTCTCCAAAGCAATCACATCCTTCCTATAGTGAGGCGACCAATGTTGCAATTGAAACACCTACTGTAATTACATATCAGTTCTTTAATAAATCTATATATTTTTGGAATTGCCTCACATAATACTTCTGTATCCAACTCGCAAACTCAATCTCTGTACGCTCCTTGGTGAGGAGTTGCAGAATTCTGGGGGAGTTTTCCGGACACTCATAATATCTGGAACGTTACAGACTAGCTAAACTTGTTAAAAGTTATATCTGGAGGACGGTAACATCTTCAGGTTGTTCCTTTCATTTAGGGAGAGATAGTCCGGACCTTTAGACCCAATTAAGCGTCTTCAGGATTCAGCTACATCTAACTTTAGTTGAAAGTGAATGTCTGGGGAATACGCCTGATCTTGGGTAGCCCTAAAGGTGCTAGGACTAGTATTATCCTTTCACAGTCACACACAGACTGAATATATCAGATTGTTTCAGTCTCACAGACTGAATATATCAGATTGATACAGTCACACACAGACTGAATATATCAGATTGATACAGTCACACAGAGACTGAATATATCAGATTGATACAGTCACACACAGACTGAATATATCAGATTGATACAGTCACACACAGACTGAATATATCAGATAGATACAGTCACACACAGACTGAATATATCAGATTGATACAGTCACACACAGACTGAATATATCAGATTGATACAGTCACACAGAGACTGAATATATCAGATTGATACAGTCACACAGAGACTGAATATATCAGATTGATACAGTCACACACAGACTGAATATATCAGGTTGATACAGTCATACACAGACTGAATATATCAGATTGATACACTCACACACAGACTGAGGCCTAGAAATTCAGTTGGGCGCGGCAGCCGTTAGCGCCTTAGGAGGAGTAGATTTCGAGCGCTAGGCGCTTAGCGGCCGGGCGCAGCGCGATCTGCGCCTCGCCCCAACTTCAGTACACATTTAGCGCTGGCGCAAAGTCTTAGCGCGCGCCCTGCTGCGTGCGCACATCATGACGTCATTTGCTAGTGCAACGCCTTTTGTGCGCCCCAAACCGGAACTTCACTCGCGCCGGCCCATTGTGCGCCGGGCGGCCCGAGCGACTGTGAAGTGGAACGGTACACAGCCCAGCCGGGCCGCGGTGAGCGCAAATTAAAGGGCACTTACCCAGCAGTATAAAGGCCAGCCATTTTGCAGCATTCACTCTTGTGCAACGGTTTTTTGGACAGAGACCAAGGAGGAGAGTTTACTGGTTTGGACCAACACTTGGACAGGTATTTTTGGCTCAGGCCAGAGCTTACCAATTATCTTTGCCTTCATTCAGAGCTCAGTGTTTGCCAGCATATAATGGGGGCTGCATTGGGTGGCAACGCTGAATTTCAGTCTTATGCCAGAAGGGCTTACAGACGCCGTGAGAGAGTGGCAGCCCTGGCTAGACACAGAGGGGGCAACAGGCGTCGCCAACTGAGGCCTTACCCATGCAGGGTATACCGCCAGCAGACCTCCTATCTGACCATGTCTGCCGCGATGTGTGTTAGGAGGCTGCGATTCCGAAGGGAGGTGGTTGCAGACATCTGCCGGCTGCTTCAGAGAGATCTGCAGCCACAGCTGATGTGCAGGACGTCTCTGTCGGTGGCAGTGAAGGTGACGGTGGCTCTCAACTTCTATGCCTCCGGCTCCTTCCAATCCGCTACTGGGGACATCGCTAACATCTCCCAATTCGCCGTGCATTGCTGCATCCGCCAGGTGACCGAAGCCCTTTTCAGAAGGAGACATCAATTCATCTCCTTCCCCATGACCCTGGACAAGCAGCAGCAGCGTGCAGTGGGGTTTGCAAGAATAGCGGGCTTCCCCATGGTGCAGGGCGCCATTGACTGCACGCATGTGGCTTTGCGGGCACCTCTTGAGCATGCCGAGGATTACCGCAACCGGAAGGGCTACCATTCCCTCAATGTACAGCTGGTGTGTGACCACAGGCAGCGCATCCTAGCTGTCAATGCCCGCTTTCCAGGCAGCAGCCACGATGCCTTTATCCTGCGACAGACAACTGTGGCTGACATGTTCCAGGCACAGCCTCCCCCAAGAGGATGGCTTATCGGGGACAAAGGCTATCCGTTGTGTACCTGGCTCATGACCCCGCTCCGCGCACCCACGACCCCTGCTGAAGAGGCATACAACGAGAGTCATCAAGCAACGAGGAACCTCATAGAACAAACAATCGGCGTGCTCAAGCAACGGTTCCGCTGTCTCGACTGCTCCGGGGGAGCCCTCCAGTATTCGCAGGATCGAGTCTCCCAATTCGTCGTCGTTTGCTGCATGCTGCACAACCTGGCTATCTGCAGGACTCAGGCACTGCCACCTCACGTTGGACCACCACCTCAGGAGGAGCAGCAGGAGGAGCATGAGGACGACGAGGACGAGGAGTACCAGCTCAGGAGGGACGCACAAGGTCCAAGGGCTGCCCGTCGGCGGCTTATTGAACGTCACTTCTAGGCCCCCTGCCAGGGAATGGCTTGTGCCAATGATAGAAGATGATTGCAGGCGCCCCGCAAGCCCTCAGCCGGTTAAGGCAACAAACACTTCAAAGATCAAACATGGACAATGTGAATAAATAAAATGGTTTATTGTACAAACTCTGGGCCCTTCCCACATGAAAACCAAAAACAGACGAAACCCCCAAAAAACACTCAAACACATTACTTGCTCCCACAACCTGGAGAGGATTAACAAAATAGGGCAACTAAAATGGCCGTCATTCTCGGCCTTCGTCAAAAACAAACATCACATCATCGGCCTTCAAAAAACAAACATCCAATTCTCGGCCTCAAGAAACAAACACAAATGGCCACACATTCGACTATTTGGCCCGCTAGGACGATGCCTTGGCCATCTTTGGGTGGCCCCTGCCCGCCCTGCTGCTCCGCCTCAAAGTAAGGCCATTGGCTGCTGCAAGGCTGGGGGCAGGCTCCTGAGGGGCACATGTCGTGACGGCAGATGCCCTTGGGGGTCGGCCTAGTCAAGGTCTGGCCGTCGAGCGGGCGGCTGTTGATTGCTGCAGCTGTGGCTGGCCAGCATCAGTCGCTGCAGCAGCTCCTGGCAGCTCCACTGGGGGACTGGCAGTGGCGGCTGGAGGAATGGCGGCAAGCTGGCGGATGGCAGGCGCTCGCTGGTCACCTAAGACACTGGCACTCGCCCGGGCCAGCACTGCAGCATGCGCACCAATCTGCCGAGGGACAGACCGCTGTGCTGCTGCAGCGCGCCGGGTGCCCTGGCGATGCCTGGCTGACACAGCGAGTGTGGCAGCAGTCAGTGCCCGTGTTGACCTGTTCACTGACCGCATCAGAGCAGCCAGTGACTGGACGGCACCACTGATCACCTGGCCAGTCGCTGACAGAGCTGCCCTGAATTCCGCCCGACTCGCTGCCTGATCTGCCCGGTATTCTGCCCGACTGGTGGCCTCTGAGGGCCCGAACTCGGCCACACTCCGAGAGAGGGAATCGATGGACTCAGGCAACCGTGCCACTGCCGCCATGAGCTCCGTGTGCCGGCGCTCTGAGTCCGCGGACAAGTCTTCGAGGCGTTCCATCTCCTCGGCGAAGAGCATCTCCTGACTGGAGGCCGGACTCTCCCTCTGGGGAGAAGGCCGCCGAGCTGGCCGACCCTTCCTGCATTGCTGGAGGCCGCTGGGCCCAGCAATTGGACTCCACTCCGACGCTTCCTCCATCTGGGGAGAAGGCCGCCGAGCTTCCACCCCCCTCCCGCCTTTCTGCAGCCCGCAGGTCCCAGGAGCTCCCCTCCCCTTCGACACTTCCGCCACGCTGCCCTCCAGGGAAGACGTGTCCCCTACATTGGCCTGGGTGGCCGCGGCTGAGGGTTCCCCTGATGGGCCGCCTTCCTCTTGCTCCTCCTCCTGCTCCTCTTCGGAGGGTCTGTCACTGGCAAGTTCAGGGACCTCCTCTTCACCATCTGAAAGCAGGAAGGCACAAGAGTAGCTTTAGAGTGAGGAGAGGGCGTCAGTGCGGGATGCATGAGTGGTGGCATTCAGCGCATTGGTCGGACAGTGGCAAAGGATGTAGATCTGATGTGCAAGTGGGACGAGAGAGGTGCAAAAGGTGACGTCCTTACCATTGCTGCCCAGAACAGGGTCGGCATCTCCACATGCAACGGGCCCAATCACCTGGCCACCCATGAGGCACTCCACGTGATGTTGCAGGTTGGTGAGTGGCTGGATATGGGGTCGGCCTCCCCCGGTCGCAGTCCGGCTCTTGCGATTATTCGCCAGCTTGGCCTGCAAGAGAAAGGACGGCCTCTAAGTACAGTGTGTCGCCGTGATCTTGTGTGCACTGCCTCCCATGGTGGAATAGCCTGGCCAGTGTGTCGCCATGATCTTGTGTGCACTGCCTCCCATGGTGGAATAGCCTGGCCAGTGTGTCGCCATGATCTGGTGTGCAATGCCTCCCATGGTGGAATAGCTTGGCCAGTGTGTTAAGTGCAGAATGTGCAATTGATGCTCATGCCTGTCCCATAGCTGCTGGATGAAGGCTGGCCATTAGAGCTTTCAGGTCCCTTTGCCCATAATGTGAGGTGCACATGCAAGGATGAGGAGGTCACTGGAAAGGGTACTCACCCTGACAATGCGTGTGAGGTCATTTAACGTTTTGCGGCATTGGGCACCGCTCCTGGGGACGTCGCTGTTGGCTGACAGCTTGGTGGCGACATGCCTCCAGGCTCTCCTGTAGACGCGGACCGTCGCCTTCTTGCCATTGTCCGGGTACAAAACATGGCGCCTCTTCTCCACAGCAGCAATCAGCACACTCAGATCACGCTCTGAGAAGCGCTGCGCACGTTCACGGTCCTTCTCCATGTCTTCAGGCGCTATTTGGGTCCAGCAGCAGTGTTCAGGCCTAACTGGAGGGCTCCACTATCCAGGGCGTGGCAGCAGACACAGTCGACCCTTCCCCCTTAAGAGCTGGCCGGCGCCAGGGTGTCTGCTGTCAATCACGAGATGGCCGCACCTGCGCTGCGCCCGGCCTCGGCGCTATCGATCACCACCTCCGGCTTAGCACCCAAAGAGAGGCGTCCAGCAGCAATTTTAGCGCTCGCCTGAACTCCTAGGGCGAAGCTAATGAATATCGGAGAAGTGGCATCGATCTGGCGGTGGCCGCAAACTTTAGCGGACGCCCCACTTTAGCGCCCCAAAAGTGGCGTCAATCAATTTCTAGGCCTGAATATATCAGATTGATACAGGCACACACAGACTGAATATATCAGATTGATACAGTCACACACAGACTGAATATATGATTGATACAGTCACGCACTGACTGAATATATCAGATTGAAACAGTCACACAGACTGAATATATCGGAATGATACAGGCAAACACACACTGAATATATCAGATTGATACAGTCACACATAGACTGAATATGTCAGATTGATACAGTCACACAGAGACTGAATATATCAGATTGATACAGTCACACACAGACTGAATATATCAGATTGATACAGTCAAACACAGACTGAATATATCAGATTGATAAATTCACAGATAGACTGAATATTTCAGAATGATACAGTCACACACAGACTGAATATATCGGAATGATATGGTCATACACAAATTGAATATATCAGATTCATGCAGTCACATAGACTGAATATATCAGATTGATACAGTCACACACAGAATGAATATATCAGATTGATAAAGTCATACACAGACTGAATATATCTGATTGATACAGTCACACACAGACTGAATATATCAGATTGATACAGTCACACAGAGACTGAATATATCAGATTGATACAGTCACACAGAGACTGAATATATCGGGTTGATACAGTCACACAGAGACTGAATATATCAGATTGATACAGTCACACAGAGACTGAATATATCTGATTGATACAGTCACACAGAGACTGAATATATCAGGTTGATACAGTCACACACAGACTGAATATATCTGATTGATACAGTCACACACAGACTGAATATATCAGATTGATACAGTCACACAGAGACTGAGGCCTAGAAATTCAGTTAAGGCCCGCCAGCAGGCTAACGCCCAAAAGTTAGCGCTGCATGCGGAGCCACTTGCGCCCGCCGGAAATTCAGTTTCAGCGCCCCAACTCGAAGGCGGCCGCTATTCAAGGGTTTCAGCGCCCCCGCTTGGGGCGTTGAAACTGAATATCGGCGCGCTAGGTGCCGCAGCACCACCCGCTGCGGAGCGGCAGGCTGCGGTACTGCAGGCCTCCTCCTTCTCTTAAGGGGGAGGTGCCTGCAAGAGCGAGATCGCCGCTGGATTGTGCCGGCAAATGAGCCCGGCACCACGGAGAAGTGCCGGGCTCGCGGAAAGCAGCCGGCAATGCCGCGGGGGGGGGGCGGTTGGAGGAGGCCGGGGAAGGAGGTGCGGGCAGGCGGCCACCGAAAAAGCGGCCGGCCGCACCTTCCCCTTTAAAGCGCCCCAGTAGTGCAGCAGTACGGCCCCGTTTTTCCAGCGCTGTTTGCGGCCGCTGCAGAAGAGGCGGCCGCAACTAAATATGGGGTTTGGGCCGGAAGCGGGGCGGAACCGGGGCACTGCGCACACCGATGATGTCGTCGGTGTCGGCGCAGCGCTACCGGCTACCGCCGCCATTACCGCAGCGCTGAATATCAGTGCACCCTCTTACACTGGCGCACAAACCCTATTTGGGCGGTAACTGGGCACAAAGCCCACTGAATTTCTAGGCCTGAATATATCAGATTGATACAGTCACACACAGACTGAATATATCAGATTGATACAGTCACACAGAGACTGAATATATCAGATTGATACAGTCACACAGAGACTGAATATATCTGATTGATACAGAGACTGAATATATCAGATTGATACAGTCATGCAGAGACTGAATATATCAGATTGATACAGTCACACAGAGACTGAATATATCAGATTGATACAGTCACACACAGACTGAAAATATCAAATTGATGCAGTCATGCAGAGACTGAATATATCAGACTGATACAGGCAAACACAGACTGAATATATCAGACAGATACAGACAAACAGAGATTGAATATATCAGATTGGTACAGTCACACACAGACTGAATATATCAGATTGATAAAGATGCAAACAGGCTGAATATATCAATTTGACACATTCACACACAGACTGAATATGTCAGATTGGTACAGTCACACACAGGCTGAATATATCAGCTTGATACAGTCAGACACAGACTGAATATTTCAGATTGATACAGTCAAACATTGACTGAATATGTCAGATTGATAAATTCACAGATAGACTGAATATTTCACAATGATACAGTCATACACAGATTGAATATATCAGATTCATGCAGTCACATAGAATGAATATATCAGATTGGTACAGTCACACACAGACTGAATATATCAGATTGATAAAGATGCAAACAGGCTGAATATATCAATTTGACACATTCACACACAGACTGAATATGTCAGATTGGTACAGTCACACACAGGCTGAATATATCAGCTTGATACAGTCAGACACAGACTGAATATTTCAGATTGATACAGTCAAACATTGACTGAATATGTCAGATTGATAAATTCACAGATAGACTGAATATTTCACAATGATACAGTCATACACAGATTGAATATATCAGATTCATGCAGTCACATAGAATGAATATATCAGATTGATACAGTCACACACAGACTGAAAATATAAGATTCATACAGTCACACTGAGACTGAATATATCAGATAGATACAGTCACACACAGACTGAATATATCAGATTGATACAGTCACACACAGACTGAAAATATAAGATTGATACAGTCACACAGAGACTGAATATATCAGATTGTTTCAGCCTCACAGACTGAATATATCAGATTGATACAGTCACACACATACTGAATATATCAGATTGATACAGTCACACACAGACTGAATATATCAGATTGATACAGTCACACACAGAATGAATATATCAGATTGATACAGTCACGCACTGACTGAATATATCAGATTGAAACAGTCATACACAGACTGAATATATCGGAATGGTACAGGCAAACACAGACTGAATATTTTGGAATGACACAGTCACACACAGTCTGAATATTTCAGAATGACAGATTAACACACAGACTGAAAACATTAGATTCATACAGACACACACAGACTGAATATATCTGATTGATACAGTCACACAAAGACTGTATATATCAAATTGATACAGTCACACAGAGACTGAATATATCAGATTAATACAGTCACACAGAGACTGAATATATCAGATTGATACAGTCACGCACTGACTGAATATATCAGATTGAAACAGTCATACACAGACTGAATATGTTGGAATGGTACAGGCAAACACAGACTGAATATTTTGGAATGACACAGTCACACACAGTCTGAATATTTCAGAATGACAGATTAACACACAGACTGAAAACATTAGATTCATACAGACACACACAGACTGAATATATCAGATTGATACAGTCACACAGAGACTGAATATATCAGATTAATACAGTCACACAGAGACTGAATATGTCAGATTGATACAGTCACACACAGACTGAATATATCAGATTGATACAGTCAAACAGAGACTGAATATATCAGATTGATAATTTCACAGATCGACTGAATATTTCAGAATGATACTGTAACACACAGACTGAATATATTGGAATGATACAGTCATACACAGATTGAATATATCAGATTCATGCAGTCACATAGACTGAATATATCAGATTGATACAGTCACGCACAGACTGAAAATATCAGATTGATACAGTCACGCAGAGACTGAATATATCAGATTGATACAGGCAAACACAGACTGAATATATCAGATTGATACAGACAAACAAAGATTGAATATATCAGATTGATACAGTCACACACAGACTGAATCTATCAGAATGATACAGTCAAACACTGACTGAATATATCAGATTGATAAATTCACAGATAGACTGAATTTTTCAGAATGATACAGTCATACACAGATTGAATATATCAGATTCATGCAGTCACATAGACTGAATATGTCAATTTGATACAGTCACACACAGACTGAAAATATAAGATTCATACAGTCACACAGAGACTGAATATATCAGATAGATACAGTCACACACTGACTGAATATATAAGATTGATATAGTCACACACGGACTGAATATAGCAGATTGATACAGCCAGACACAGGCTGAAAATATCAGATTGATACAGTCGCGCAGAGACTGAATATATCAGACTGATACAGGCAAACACAGACTGAACATATCAGATTGATACAGACAAACAAAAATTGAATATATCAGATTGGTACAGTCACACAGACTGAATATATCAGATTGATAAAGACGCAAACAGACTGAATATATCTGTTTGATACAGTCACACACAGACTGAACATATCACATTTGTACAGTCACACACAGACTGAATATATCAGATTGGTACAGTCACACACAGACTGAGTATATCAGACTGACACAGTCGCCCACAGACTGAATATTTTGGAATGACACAGTCATACATAGTCTGAATATATCAGATTGATACAGTCACACACAGAATGAATATATCAGATTGAAACAGTCACACACAGACTGAATATTTCGGAATGATACAGTCACACACAGACTGAATATATCAGAATGATACAGTCATACACAGATTGAATATATCAGATTCATGCAGTCACATAGACTGAATATATCAGATTGATACAGTCACACACAGACTGAATATATAAGATTGATATAGTCACACACAGACTGAATATATCAGATTGATAAAGACGCAAACAGACTGAATATATCTGTTTGAAACATTCACACACAGACTGAATATATCCAATTGGTACAGTCACACACAGACTGAATATATCAGATTGGTACAGTCACACACAGACTGAGTATATCAGACTGCCACAGTTGCCCACAGACTGAATATTTTGGAATGACACAGTCACACATAGTCTGAATATATCAGATTGATACAGTCACACACAGACTGAATATATCAGATTGAAACAGTCACACACAGATTGAATATTTCAGAATGATACAGTCACATGCAGACTGAATATATCAGATTGACACAGTCTCACACAGACTGAATATATCAGATTGATATAGTCGCACACAGACTGAATAAATCAGATTGATACAGTCACAAGCAGACTGAATATTTCAGAATTCTAATCACACACAGATTGAATGTATCAGATTAATACAGTCACTCACAGACTGAATATTTCAGATTGATACAGTCACACACAGACTGAATATATAAGATTGATATAGTCACACACAGACTGAATATATCAGATTGATACAGTCACACACAGACTGAATATATCAGATTGATACAGACAAACAAAGATTGAATATATCAGATTGGTACAGTCACACACAGACTGAATATATCAGATTGATAAAGACGCAAACAGACTGAATATACCTATTTGACACATTCACACACAGACTGAATATATCAGATTGGTACAGTCACACACAGACTGAATATGTCAGATTGATACAGTCACACACAGACTGAATATATCAGATTGATACAGTCAAACATTGACTGAATATATCAGATTGATAAATTCACAGATAGACTGAATATTTCAGAATGATAGTCATACACAGATTGAATATATCAGATTCATGCAGCCACATAGACTGAATATATCAGATTGATACAGTCACACACAGACTGAAAATATAAGATTGATAGAGTCACACACAGACTGAATAGAGCAGATTGATACAGTCACACACAGACTGAAAATATCAGATTGATACAGTCACGTAGAGACTGAATATATCAGACTGATACAGGCAAACACAGACTGAATATATCAGATTGATACAGACAAACAAAGATTGAATATATCAGATTGGTGCAGTCACACACAGACTGAGTATATCAGACTGGCACAGTCACCCACAGACTGAATATTTTGGAATGACACAGTCATACATAGTCTGAATATATCAGATTGATACAGTCTCACACAGACTGAATATATCAGATTGAAACAGTCTCACACAGACTGAATATATCAGATTGATATAGTCGCACACAGACTGAATAAATCAGATTGATACAGGCAAACAAAGATTGAATATATCAGATTGGTACAGTCACACGCAGACTGAATATATCAGATTGATAAAGATGCAAACAGACTGAATATATCTGTTCGATACAGTCACACACAGACTGAATATATCAGATTGGTACAGTCACACACAGACTGAATATATCAGATTGGTACAGTCACACACAGACTGAGTATATCAGACTGACACAGTCACCCACAGACTGAATATTTTGGAATGACACAGTCGCACATAGTCTGAATATATCAAATTGAAACAATCTCACACAGACTGAATATATCAGATTGATATAATCGCACACAGACTGAATAAATCAGATTGATACAGTCACAAACAGACTGAATATTTCAGAATTATAATCACACACAGATTGAATATATCAGATTAATACAGTCACTCACAGACTGAATAATTCAGATTGATACAGTCACACACAGACTGAATATATAAGATTGATATAGTCACACACAGACTGAATATATCAGATTGATACAGTCACACAGACTGAATATATCAGATTGGTACAGTCACACACAGACTGAGTATATCAGACTGCCACAGTTGCCCACAGACTGAATATTTTGGAATGACACAGTCACACATAGTCTGAATATATCAGATTGATACAGTCACACACAGACTGAATATATCAGATTGAAACAGTCACACACAGATTGAATATTTCAGAATGATACAGTCACATGCAGACTGAATATATCAGATTGACACAGTCTCACACAGACTGAATATATCAGATTGATATAGTCGCACACAGACTGAATAAATCAGATTGATACAGTCACAAGCAGACTGAATATTTCAGAATTCTAATCACACACAGATTGAATGTATCAGATTAATACAGTCACTCACAGACTGAATATATCAGATTGATACAGACAAACAAAGATTGAATATATCAGATTGGTACAGTCACACACAGACTGAATATATCAGATTGATAAAGACGCAAACAGACTGAATATACCTATTTGACACATTCACACACAGACTGAATATATCAGATTGGTACAGTCACACACAGACTGAATATGTCAGATTGATACAGTCACACACAGACTGAATATATCAGATTGATACAGTCAAACATTGACTGAATATATCAGATTGATAAATTCACAGATAGACTGAATATTTCAGAATGATAGTCATACACAGATTGAATATATCAGATTCATGCAGCCACATAGACTGAATATATCAGATTGATACAGTCACACACAGACTGAAAATATAAGATTGATAGAGTCACACACAGACTGAATAGAGCAGATTGATACAGTCACACACAGACTGAAAATATCAGATTGATACAGTCACGTAGAGACTGAATATATCAGACTGATACAGGCAAACACAGACTGAATATATCAGATTGATACAGACAAACAAAGATTGAATATATCAGATTAATACAGTCACACAGAGACTGAATATGTCAGATTGATACAGTCACACACAGACTGAATATATCAGATTGATACAGTCAAACAGAGACTGAATATATCAGATTGATAATTTCACAGATCGACTGAATATTTCAGAATGATACTGTAACACACAGACTGAATATATTGGAATGATACAGTCATACACAGATTGAATATATCAGATTCATGCAGTCACATAGACTGAATATATCAGATTGATACAGTCACGCACAGACTGAAAATATCAGATTGATACAGTCACGCAGAGACTGAATATATCAGATTGATACAGGCAAACACAGACTGAATATATCAGATTGATACAGACAAACAAAGATTGAATATATCAGATTGATACAGTCACACACAGACTGAATCTATCAGAATGATACAGTCAAACACTGACTGAATATATCAGATTGATAAATTCACAGATAGACTGAATTTTTCAGAATGATACAGTCATACACAGATTGAATATATCAGATTCATGCAGTCACATAGACTGAATATGTCAATTTGATACAGTCACACACAGACTGAAAATATAAGATTCATACAGTCACACAGAGACTGAATATATCAGATAGATACAGTCACACACTGACTGAATATATAAGATTGATATAGTCACACACAGACTGAATATAGCAGATTGATACAGCCAGACACAGGCTGAAAATATCAGATTGATACAGTCGCGCAGAGACTGAATATATCAGACTGATACAGGCAAACACAGACTGAACATATCAGATTGATACAGACAAACAAAAATTGAATATATCAGATTGGTACAGTCACACAGACTGAATATATCAGATTGATAAAGACGCAAACAGACTGAATATATCTGTTTGATACAGTCACACACAGACTGAACATATCACATTTGTACAGTCACACACAGACTGAATATATCAGATTGGTACAGTCACACACAGACTGAGTATATCAGACTGACACAGTCGCCCACAGACTGAATATTTTGGAATGACACAGTCATACATAGTCTGAATATATCAGATTGATACAGTCACACACAGAATGAATATATCAGATTGAAACAGTCACACACAGACTGAATATTTCGGAATGATACAGTCACACACAGACTGAATATATCAGAATGATACAGTCATACACAGATTGAATATATCAGATTCATGCAGTCACATAGACTGAATATATCAGATTGATACAGTCACACACAGACTGAATATATAAGATGGATATAGTCACACACAGACTGAATATATCAGATTGATAAAGACGCAAACAGACTGAATATATCTGTTTGAAACATTCACACACAGACTGAATATATCCAATTGGTACAGTCACACACAGACTGAATATATCAGATTGGTACAGTCACACACAGACTGAGTATATCAGACTGCCACAGTTGCCCACAGACTGAATATTTTGGAATGACACAGTCACACATAGTCTGAATATATCAGATTGATACAGTCACACACAGACTGAATATATCAGATTGAAACAGTCACACACAGATTGAATATTTCAGAATGATACAGTCACATGCAGACTGAATATATCAGATTGACACAGTCTCACACAGACTGAATATATCAGATTGATATAGTCGCACACAGACTGAATAAATCAGATTGATACAGTCACAAGCAGACTGAATATTTCAGAATTCTAATCACACACAGATTGAATGTATCAGATTAATACAGTCACTCACAGACTGAATATTTCAGATTGATACAGTCACACACAGACTGAATATATAAGATTGATATAGTCACACACAGACTGAATATATCAGATTGATACAGTCACACACAGACTGAATATATCAGATTGATACAGACAAACAAAGATTGAATATATCAGATTGGTACAGTCACACACAGACTGAATATATCAGATTGATAAAGACGCAAACAGACTGAATATACCTATTTGACACATTCACACACAGACTGAATATATCAGATTGGTACAGTCACACATAGACTGAATATGTCAGATTGATACAGTCACACACAGACTGAATATATCAGATTGATACAGTCAAACATTGACTGAATATATCAGATTGATAAATTCACAGATAGACTGAATATTTCAGAATGATAGTCATACACAGATTGAATATATCAGATTCATGCAGCCACATAGACTGAATATATCAGATTGATACAGTCACACACAGACTGAAAATATAAGATTGATAGAGTCACACACAGACTGAATAGAGCAGATTGATACAGTCACACACAGACTGAAAATATCAGATTGATACAGTCACGTAGAGACTGAATATATCAGACTGATACAGGCAAACACAGACTGAATATATCAGATTGATACAGACAAACAAAGATTGAATATATCAGATTGGTACAGTCACACACAGACTGAGTATATCAGACTGGCACAGTCGCCCACAGACTGAATATTTTGGAATGACACAGTCATACATAGTCTGAATATATCAGATTGATACAGTCTCACACAGACTGAATATATCAGATTGAAACAGTCTCACACAGACTGAATATATCAGATTGATATAGTCGCACACAGACTGAATAAATCAGATTGATACAGGCAAACAAAGATTGAATATATCAGATTGGTACAGTCACACGCAGACTGAATATATCAGATTGATAAAGACGCAAACAGACTGAATATATCTGTTCGATACAGTCACACACAGACTGAATATATCAGATTGGTACAGTCACACACAGACTGAATATATCAGATTGGTACAGTCACACACAGACTGAGTATATCAGACTGACACAGTCACCCACAGACTGAATATTTTGGAATGACACAGTCGCACATAGTCTGAATATATCAAATTGAAACAATCTCACACAGACTGAATATATCAGATTGATATAATCGCACACAGACTGAATAAATCAGATTGATACAGTCACAAACAGACTGAATATTTCAGAATTATAATCACACACAGATTGAATATATCAGATTAATACAGTCACTCACAGACTGAATAATTCAGATTGATACAGTCACACACAGACTGAATATATAAGATTGATATAGTCACACACAGACTGAATATATCAGATTGATACAGTCACACAGACTGAAAATATAAGATTGATACAGTCACACAGAGACTGAATATATCAGATTGATACAGTCACACAGAGACTGACTATATCAGATTGATACAGTCACACACAGACTGAAAATATCAGATTGATACAGTCACGCAGAGACTGAACATATCAGACTGATACAGGCAAACACAGACTGAATATACCAGATTGATACAGACAAACAAAGATTGAATATATCAGATTGGTACAGTCACACACAGACTGAATATATCAGATTGATACAGTCATACACAGATTGAATATATCAGATTCATGCAGTCACATAGACTGAATATATCAGATTGATACAGTCGCACACAGACTGAAAATATAAGATTGATACAGTCACACACAGACTGAATATATCAGATTGATACAGTCACACAGAGACTGAAAATATCTGTTTGATACAGTCACATACAGACTGAATATATCAGATTGGTACAGTCACACACAGACTGAATATATCAGATTGGTACAGTCACACACAGACTGAGTATATCAGACTGACACAGTTGCCCACAGACTGAATATTTTGGAATGACACAGTTACACATAGCCTGAATATATCAGATTGATACAGTCACACACAGACTGAATATATCAGATTGAAACAGTCACACACAGGCTGAATATTTCGGAATGCTACAGTCACATGCAGACTGAATATATCAGATTGACACAGTCTCACACAGACTGAATATATCAGATTGATATAGTCACACACAGACTGAATAAATCAGATTGATACAGTCACAAACAAACTGAATATTTCAGAATTATAATCACACACAGATTGAATATATCAGATTAATACAGTCACTCACAGACTGAATATTTCAGAATGATACAGTTATACACAGTCTGAATGTATCAGATTGATACAGTCACACACAGACTGATTATATCAGATTGATACAGTCACAAACAATGTGAATATATCAGATTAATATAGTCACACACAGACTGAATATTTCAGAATGATACAGTCACACACAGACTGAATATATCAGATTGATAGTGTCACACACAGACTGAATATAGCTGGTGGACAAGTCACACACAGACTGAATATATCAGATTAATACAGTCACACACAAGCTGAATATACCAGATTGATACAGTCAAAAACAGACTGAATATATCAGATTGATACAGTCACGCATTGACTGAATAAATTGGATTGATACAGTCACTCACATAGTCTGAATATATCAGATTGACAGAGTCACACACAAACTGAATATATCAGATTGACAGAGTCACACACAAACTGAATATATCAGATTGACACAGTCACACACAGACTGAATATTTTGGAATGGTACAGTCACACACAGACTGAATATATCAGATTGACATAGTCACACTCAGACTGAATATTTCAAAATAATAAGTCACACACAGACTGAATATATCAGATTGATACAATCACAAACAGACTGAAGATTTTGGAATAATACAGTCACACAGAGACTGAATATTTAAGATTCATACAGACAGACACAGACTGAATGTGTCAGATGGATACAGGCACACACAAACTGAATATATCGGAATATTTGAGTCACACACAGAATGAATCTATCAGAATGATAGAGTCGCACACAGATTGAATATATCAGAATGATTCAGTCACACACAAACTGAATATAACAGATTGATGCACACACAGACTGAATAATTCAGATTGATACAGCCACACACAGACTGAATATATCTGATTGAAACAGTCAAATACAGCCTGGTTATATCAGATTGACAGCGTCACACACAGACTGAATATTTCAGAATGATACAGTCACACACAGACTGAATAAACCAGATTGATACAGTCACAAACAGACTGAATATATCAGATTGATACAGTCACACACAGACTGAATTTATCAGATTGATACTGTCACACACAGACTGAATTTATCAGATTGATACAGTCACACACAGACTGAATATATCAGAATGATACAGTCACACACAGACTGAATAAATCAGATTGATACAGTCACACAAAGACTGAATATATCAAATTAATACCGTCACATGCAGCCTGACTAAATCGGAATGATAACAGTCACACACAGACTTGAATATATCACATTGATAATGTCACGCACAGATTGAATATAGCAGATTGATACAGTAACACACAGCCTGGTTATATCAGATTGACAGCGTCACACACAGACTGAATATTTCAGAATTATACAGTCACATGCAAACTAAATATATCAGATTGATACACTCACACACAGACTGAATGAGGGAAAATTCAGTTGTTTGCGCCTCCCATTAGCGCCTTAAGAGGGCACTAATGGGGCACAAAGCAACTAGCGCCCGGGCGCGGCGATGTTTGTGCCGCTTGCGAAATTAGCTAGACATTTTGCGGCGGCGCTAAACACTACCGCCACGATCTCCTGCGCCGGTAGATTGTGACGTCAGTCGAGTGCGCAACACCCCGTTAGCACCCCGGACTGGATATTGAGTGGCGCCCCCTGCCTTACCGCCTGCCGCTAGCAATGACAGGTTGAGGGGAGCGTTATGCTGTCAGAAAAGGACTGGGGAGCGGTATTTAAAGGCGACCGCTTCCTGCCTTTTTTTGTCGGTGACATTTTTGCACCACGCATTCTGAGAGAGAGAGAGAGAGAGAGGCTTCTGGAGAGATTCAACGCTGTGTGAAGGAGTTTTGGGTACTGAGCAGCACTTTGCAGGTTTATTTTGATTTGCCCTTCCTTGCTTTGCCAGCGCTCTGAGGTAGCGCCTCGCTCCTTGGCCTTTGCGCCTTAAGACAGGTGTGAAGTGCCTGATTTAGCGCTCCAATCACCTCCAGGGGCGATAAAAGCCAAGTTTGCTGTCAGACGCGAGAATTAGCGGCAGGCGCTAAACTTTGCGCATGGCCGATAATGGCGCCCCAGACAGGGCGATACCGAATTTCCCCCCCAATATGTCAGAATGAAACAGTCACACAGAGACTGAATATATCAGATTAATACAGTCACACACAGACTGAATAATTCAGATTGATCCAGTCACACACAGACTGAATATATCGAATTGATACAGTCACACTCAGACTGAATATTTCAGATTGATACAGTCACACACAGACTGAATAATTCAGATTGATACAGTCACGCACTGACTGAATATATCAGAATGATACAGTCACACACAACATGACTATATCAGATTGATACAGACACACACAGATTGAATGTATGAGATTGATACAGTCTCGCACAAACTAAATATATGAGATTGATATGGTCACACACAGACTTAATATATCAGATTGATACAGTCACACACAGACTGAATATATCAGATTGATACAGTCACACACAGACTGAATATATCAGATTGATACAGTCACACAAAGACTGAAGATATCGATTGATACAGTCACACAAAGACTGAATATATCAGATTGATACAGTCACACAAAGACTGAATATATCAGATTGATACAGTCACACACAGACTAAATATATCACATTGATACCGTCAGAGACAGACTGAATATTTTGGAAATATACAGTCACACACAGACTGAATATATCAGGTTGATACAATCACACACAGGCTGAATATATCAGATTGATACAGTCACACACAGACTGAATATTTCAGAATGATACAGTCACACACAGACTGAATATATCAGGTTGATACAGTAACACACAGACTGAATATATCAGATTAATACAGTCACACTGACTGAATATATCAGTATGATACAGTCACACAAAGACTGAATATATCAGATTGATACAGTCTCACACAGACTGAATATATCAGATTGAACAGTCACACACAGACTGAATATTTCTGAATGATACAGTCACATAAAGACTGAATATATCAGATTGATAGTCACACACAGACTGAATATATCAGATTGAAAGAGTCAAACACAGATTGAATATTTCTGAATGATACAGTCACACACAGACTGAATATTTCAGAATGATACAGTCACACAAAGACTGAATATATCAGATTGATACAGTCACACACAGACTGAATATGTCAGACTGATACAGTCACACACAGACTGAATATATCAGATTGATTAAGTCACACACAGACTGAATATATCAGATTGACACAGTCACACACAGATTGAATATATCAGATTGACATAGACACACACAGACTGAATATATTGGCTTGATACAGTCACAAACAGACTGAATATATTGGAATGATAGAGTTGCATTTATCCACATTATACTGCATCTGCCATGCATCTGCCCAATCACCCAACCTGTCCAAATCATACTGGAGTTTCTCGGCATCCTCCTCACAGCAGACACGCCCACCCAGCTTTGTGTTGTCTGCAAACTTGGAGATATTACATCTAGTTCCCTCATCTAGATCATTAATATATATTGTGAAAAGCTGGGGTCCTAGCACCGATCCCTGCGGCACCCCACTAGTCACTGCCTGCCACTCAGAAAAAGACACATTTATTCCAACTCTTTGCTTCCTGTCTGCCAACCAGTTCTCTATCCAAGTCAGTACCTTACCCCCAATTCCATGTGCTTTAACTTTGCACGCTAATCTCTTATGTGGGACCTTATCGAAAGCCTTCTGAAAGTCAAAATACACCACATCCACAGGTTCTCCCTTATCTATTCTACCAGTTACATCCTCAAAAAATTCCAGTATATTAATCAAGCATGATTTACCTTTTGTAAATCCATGTTGACTTTGTCCGATCCTGTCACTGTTTTCCAAGTGCTCTGCTATAACATCTTTTATAATGGTCTCTAGCATTTTCCCCACTACCGATATCAGGCTTACTGTTCTATAATTCCTTGTTTTTTCTCTACCACCTTTTTTAAATAGTGGGGTTACATTACCTATACTCCAATCCATGGGAACTGTTCAACAGTCAAGCACATACTGAACATATCAGATTGATACAGTCACACACAGATTGAATACTTCAGAATGATACAGTCACATACAGACTGATTATATTAGATTAATACAGTCACACACAGACTGAATAATTCAGAAAGATACACTCACAAACAGACTGAATAAATCAGATTGATACAGCCACACACTGACTGAATATATCAGATTGATACACTCAAACAGAATGAATATATCAGATTGATACTGTCAAACACAGACATAAATATATCGCATTGATACAGAATCACACAGACTGAATATATTGGAATGACACAGTCACACACAGACTGAATATATCAGATTGATACAGTCACACACAGACTGAAAAAATAGGAATTATATAGTGACACACAAACTGAATATATCAGGTTGATAAAGTAACACAGCCTGATTATATCAGATTGACACAGTCACATGCAGACTGAATATTTTGGAATAATACAGTCACACACAGACTGAATACTTTGGAATAATACAGTCACATACAGGCTGAATATATCAGATTGATACAGTTACACACAGACTGAATATATCAGATTGACATAATCACAAGTCTTCTCAATACACTAGAATTTCCTGTTCCCTTTTTTCTTGCACTTTTCAGAGTTTCCCATTTGTAAACACGATTATATACAACTGTTGCACAGCAACCAAGTGCGGAGTGTGTGATTATCTCGAGCAGTAGAGACAGATGAAAGGAGCTCCCGTGTCGAACATCACCGGGCACTCGCTGGCTTATTGTTCTGTCTGCCTCGTTTGATGATTGTAGGCTTTACTTACACCAAGACAGTGGTTATCAAGCTGCATCCTTCTCATACAGGTTTACCTGGTGAGGTAACCCTGCACATCACAGGACAAGGGTGGGGAACAGCTGTTTAACCCTTTCCTCAACCCCAACACTCACTGTGCAGCGCATTCCACTCGGCCTCTAGGAACTGTAGCTGTCACACTGCAAGTGGTACGTTTCCGAGAAGCTGGGATATTCTGTATGCTTGATGAGCCTTCCAGGAGTTTAAAGATTGCCTGTGTTTGAGGATTAGAATAATATTCCCCGCCCCCAACTCCCCTTTATCAAAAGCAATATGCAGCTCTGTGAAATTCAGGGGAATTAGCACCTTACTCGTTTAACCCTTCACCGATTCAAAGTCTCCCGGCGAGCCAGGCAGCTGTAAAATCGTAAAATCATTTTTCTAAAACCTTCTTCCATTTCTAGTCCTGCCTTTTCCCCACCAAAGGTGGGTTTGAATCAACCCCAAGGAGAATGCATTTTAACGGAGTAACCTGTGGATTGTGGAAAGACCTCGATCGAAGAGTTAAATTAAAGGAGGACCTACCGGTGAGAAGTTGTGAGCTGAGCAATAGGAGCCGCTGAAGTTACAGTTTTTCAGCATCTCTTCGATCTGGTGTCCGGTCCTGTTGAAGATATCCATCATGTCTGGGTCGGGATAGCCCTGGATGGCAGCTTTGTGGGCGTCCTTGCTCTTGGGGGGCAGCCCGGTCATGTTGGCCAGGTGGTAGATGTCGGCATCCGTTAGCGCCGTGTGCCGGAACCGGTTCATGTTGCAGATGGTGATGGCGGGGAAGAGGATCTCGTGGCTGGACTCCTCGTCCAGCGCCGTCACGTGATGGTAATGGAGGTAGAAAATGGTGCAGTTCACTACCTGGTACAGAAAGAAGAGCAGCGAGGAGAGGAAGGCGAGTGCCCAGAGGCTCTGCTTCACTCCGCAGCCACCCGGCACAAAGACATGGTTAATGCCATGCAACGAGCAGGTATCGGCAAAGCTGACCAGGTCAGTGGCGGTGGAGTGACAGGCCTCTTCGATCAAGCTCCTCTTGTCGCATTCCACCGTCCCCTTCTGCTTCTCGTCATCCTCCGAAAATGCAATTTTGCAAACGATTTCAATCGGCATCTGGGTGCTGTGTGCAGATGCCTCGTACAGCAGAGGTGCCAGAGTCTTTGAGCAGCGGACTGGCTGTGTGACAGAACTTGCTGAGAGAGCGAGAGAGAGAGAGAGACGGAGAGAGAAAAAGAAAGAGAAAAAGAGAGCGAGAGAGAGAGAGAGAGAGGGAGCCAGAAATCAGCTCACAAACCACTGTTTCGACTTCCTGTCTCTCCTCCCTACTTGATCAGCGTGCTGTGTCCTGCTTATCAGCAGCAATACAGCTGTCAGGGAACGCAATCCTCTGTACAGCAGCGTATAAAATGCAACGTTTACACAGGAGCTAATAGAACTCAGGGCTGCTTAATAATTCATGAGGGAGGCCCTTCATCATCACCCTCTTCTTCGGTGGCGATGCAACAACTTGGAACCCACTTGTTTGAGTGAGGAGTTTTTCTCTCTCCCTCATCCTCCCCCCCTCAACAAAACAAGGAATGATTGAAAGTTTCTTTCATCTCGTTCTCCCACGATCTTCTGTCAATCAGTCTGTGGGATGGGGGGAATGGGGGGGATGCAGGGGGTGGTGGAAGGGGGTACGGGGCGGGCGGGCGGGGGGTGGGGAGTACGGGGGGGGCGGCTGCCGGGGAGGTCGGAGTTCTTTGATTTTTTTAAGGGG
Organism: Somniosus microcephalus; assembly: GCF_052327205.1. NCBI lineage: Eukaryota > Metazoa > Chordata > Chondrichthyes > Squaliformes > Somniosidae > Somniosus > Somniosus microcephalus. The sequence goes on along the minus strand of NC_140990.1, from coordinate 349,325,382 downwards.
TTCTCAGCTGCAATCTCTCCCTCCGGCCTTTCCATACCCGACGACTGATTAATTGCAGTAATAACGGACGGTGAAGAGGAAGCAATCGGAGCCACTCTACCTCCATCACTCAATCACCGTGAGGAGGAAAAGAAGTGATAGGCTATTGATCGCTGACTCCATCTATCCGGATTAGCTCTGACACAACACACAACTGGATTCCACCTCCCCACCCCCAGAGCGGGCACAAATGCAAACACTTCAGGAGCTGGTAGGAATATTAATGACGGGTGATGTTGTGTACAGACCGGACAACAGTACAATTACTGTATCGCGGGTCTAAGCCTTTCGCCCGCCTCTGCTGATTCTGGGCCAATGATGAACAGATATCTCCAGGGCGCAAAAAACCAATGGTGTGGTCCGACACTCTGCAGGTACCCGCTTCTCAATGTAATCAATAAAGTGTTACCGCTGTGAAACGTTCTATCAATGAGAAACACGCTCAACACACAGAGCTCTGCAACGCTCTCCAAATCACTGCTTGTAATCCGCTTCTCCCACTTATTAACTCTGACTTTATATTCTCACTTTTTTCATTGCTGTTATAAACCTCGTATTCTCTCCACCCTCAGCCTCCCCACAAACTGTGGGATTCCTCCCCCTCCCTCACTCTCCCCTCCCTCACTCTCCCCTCCCTCACTCTCCCCCTCACTCTCCCCTCCCTCACTCTCCCCTCCTTCACTCTCCCCTCCCTCACTCTCCCCTCACTCACTCTCCCCTCCCTCATTCTCCCCTCCCTCACTCTCCCCTCCCTCACTCTCCCCCTCACTCTCCCCTCCCTCACTCTCCCCCTCACTCTCGCCTCACTCTCACTCTCCCCCTCACTCTCCCCTCCCTCACTCTCCCCCTCACTCTCCCCTCCCTCACTCTCCCCTCCCTCACTCTCCCCTCCCTCACTCTCCCCCTCACTCTCCCCTCCCTCACTCTCCCCTCCTTCACTCTCCCCTCCCTCACTCTCCCCTCCCTCACTCTCCCCTCCCTCACTCTCCCCTCCCTCACTCTCCCCCTCACTCTCCCCTCCCTCACTCTCCCCCTCACTCCCGCCTCACTCTCACTCTCCCCCTCACTCTCCCCTCCCTCACTCTCCCCCTCACTCTCCCCCTCCCTCACTCTCCCCTCCCTCACTCTCCCCCTCACTCTCCCCTCCCTCACTCTCCCCTCCTTCACTCTCCCCCTCACTCTCCCCCTCACTCTCCCCCTCACTCCTGCCTCACTCTCACTCTCCCCCTCACTCTCCACTCCCTCACTCACCCCTCCCTCTCTCTCCGCTCCCTCACTCTCCCCCTCACTCTCCCCTCCCTCACTCTCCCCTCCCTCACTCTCCCCCTCACTCTCCCCTCCCTCACTCTCCCCTCCCTCACTCCCCCCTCCCTCACTCCCTGCTCCCTCACTCTCCCCTCCCTCAGCCTCCCCTCCCTCACTCTCCCCCTCACTCTCCCCTCTCTCACTCTCCCCTCCTTCACTCTCCCCCTCACTCTCCACCTCACTCCCCCCTCACTCTCCCCTCCCTCACTCTCCCCCTCACTCTCCACTCCCTCACTCACCCCCCCTCTCTCTCCGCTCCCTCACTCTCCCCCTCACTCTCCCCTCCCTCACTCTCCCCCTCACTCTCCCCTCCCTCACTCTCCCCTCCCTCACTCCCCCCTCCTTCACTCCCTGCTCCCTCACTCTCCCCTCCCTCAGCCTCCCCTCCCTCACTCTCCCCCTCACTCTCCCCTCTCTCACCCTCCCCTCCTTCACTCTCCCCTCACTCTCCCCCTCACTCCCCCCTCACTCTCCCCTCCCTCACTCTCCCCCTCACTCTCCACTCCCTCACTCACCCCCCCTCTCTCTCCGCTCCCTCACTCACCCCCTCACTCTCCCCTCCCTCACTCTCCTCCCTCACCCACCCCCTCACTCTCCCCTCCCTCACTCCCCCCTCACTCTCCCCTCCTTCACTCTCCCCTCCCTCAGTCACCCCTCCCTCACTCTCCCTCCCTCACTCTCCCCTCCCTCACTCTCCCCTCCCTCACTCTCCCCCTCACTCTCCCCATCACTCTCCCCTCCCTCACGCTCCCCCTCACTCTCCCCACCCTCACTCACCCCTCCCTTACTCTCCCCTCCCTCACTCTCATCTCCCTCACTCTCCCCCTTACTCTCCCCCTCACTCTCCCCTCCCTCACTCTCCCCCCCCTCACTCTCATCTCCCTCACTCTCCCCCTTACTCTCCCCCCTCACTCTCCCCCCTCACTCTCCCCTCCCTCACTCTCCCCCCTCACTCTCCCCTCCCTCACTCTCCCCTCCCTCACTCTCATCTCCCTCAGTCTCCCCCTTACTCTCCCCTCACTCTCCCCCCTCACTCTCCCCTCCCTCACTCACCCCCTCACTCTCCCCTCCCTCACTCACCCCCTCACTCTCCCCTCCCTCACTCTCCCCTCCCTCACTCTCTCCTCCCTCACTCTCCCCTCCCTCACTCTCCCCCTCACTCTCCCCATCACTCTCCCCTCCCTCACTCTCCCCTCCCTCACTCTCCCCTCCCTCACTCTCCCCTCCCTCACTCTCATCTCCCTCACTCTCCCCCTTACTCTCCCCCTCACTCTCCCCTCCCTCACTCTCCTCCCTCACCCACCCCCTCACACTCCCCTCCCTCACTCTCCCCCCTCACTCTCCCCTCCCTCACTCTCCCCTCCCTCACTCTCCCCTCCCTCAGTCTCTCCGCCCTCACTCTCCCCTCCCTCACTCTCCCCCCCTCACTCTCCCTCCCCTCACTCTCGCCTCCCTCACTCTCCCCCTCACTCTCCCCCTCACTCTCCCCGTCACTCTCCCCTCCCTCACTCTCCCCTCCATCACTCCCCCCTCAGTCTCTCCGCCCTCACTCTCCCTCCCTCACTCTCCCCTCCCTCACTCTCCCCACCCTCACTCGCCCCTCCCTCACTCTCCCCATTCCTCCTACATACGGCTGTCTCCTCTTTCACTAGTCATAGTGAGTTTTTTATGAGGTAACAGAGAGGGTTGATGAGGGTAATGCAGTTGACATGGTGTACATGGATTTCCGAAAGGTGTTCGACAAAGGGCCACATAACAGGCTTGCCAGCAAAGTTGAAGCCCATGGAATAAAAAGGACAGTGGCAGCATGGATACGGAATTGGCCAAGTGACAGGAAACAGAGAGTAGTGGTGAACGGTTGTTTCTCGGACTGGAGGAAGGTATACAGTGGTGTTCCCCAGGGGTCGGTACTCGGACCACTGCTTTTCTTGATATATATTAATGACTGGGTGTGGGTGTGCAAGGCACAATTTCAAAATTTGCAGATGACACAAAACTTGGAAATACAGTGAACAGTGAGGAGGAGAGTGATAGACTTCAGGAAGACAGAGGCAGGCTGGGGAATGGGCGGACACGTGGCAGATGAAATTTAACGCAGAAAAGTGTGAAGTGATACATTTTGGTAGGAAGAACGAGGAAAGGCGATATAAACTAAAGGTACAATCCTAAAGGGGGTGCACGAACAGAGAGACCTGGGGGTATATGTGCACAAATTGTTGAAGGTGGCAGGGCAGGTTGAGAAATGGGTTAAAATGCTTATGGGATCCTGGGCTTCATAAATAGAGGCAGAGAGTACAAAAGCAAGGAAGTTATGATTTTTTAAAATGTGTTCATGGGTTGTGGGCATTGCCAGCAAGGCCAGCATTTATTACCCTGGAGGGAGTGGTGGGGAAGTTTGCTCGGCCATTTCACAGTCTGTGAGTCTGGAGTCACATATCGGCCAGACCGGGGAAGGGCGGTAGATTTCCTTCCCTAAAGGACATTAGTGAACCCGATGGGCTTTTTTAACAATCCGGTAGTTTCAGGGTCACCATTACTGAGACTAGCTTTTTATTCCAGATTTTTTTTTAATTAACTGAATTTAAATTCCCAGCTGTTGTAGGTGGGATTTGAACTCTGACCTCGGGATCATTGGTCGAAACTCCTGGATTACTAGTCCAGTCACATGACCACGACGCTACCATTCCCTTAACCTGTATAAAACACGGGTTCAGCTTCAACTGGAGGATTGTGTCCAATCCTGGGCACCGCACTTTAGGAAGGATCTCAAGGCCTTGGAGAGGGTGCGGAGAAGATTCCAGGGATGAGCGACTTCAGTTATGTGAATAGACTGGATAAGCTGGGATTGTTCTCCTTAGAACAGAGAAGATTGAGAGGAGATTTGACAGAGGTGTTCAAAATCATGGACAGAATAGATAGAGGGAAACTGTTCCCATTGGCGGAAGGGTCGAGAACCAGAGGACACAGATTTAAGGTGATTGGCAAAAGAACCAAAGGCGACATGAGGAAAAACTTTTTAGCTCAGCGAGTGGTTAGGATCTGGAATGCACTGCCTGAGAGGGT